>NW_019396223.1:104788-125646 GCF_000591075.1 Eurytemora carolleeae
CCCCTCGCCTTCTTACAACCTGTTGCACACCTATTGCTTTCTATGAAATTCTAGGAATACAAACAATTTTAAAATGGGAGTGGTCACAAAAATCAGTCAGAGAAAATACAGAAATTGAACATTTCAAAAATGTTTGATTTCTTTGGTTAAAGCTTTTTATTTGGATCTAAGAATAAAGTTAAATGTTTATTATAGGTCTTCTCAACGTAACTTGTCTTAATCTCAAATTTATTAAATATGTTCATTAGTCCTTTTTATTTTCAGTAAGGCATTTAAATGATAAAATTATTAATCAAAAAATTTTTTTCTGACTTAAGTTGTTAGAGCACGCAGTTTTTAATCCTTGTCATAAAATATGAGTTTGTTTTCGAACTTCAGCTTATTCAGCTCATAAAGGTTTTAATAAAATCCACGCGACTTTATTGGCTTTATTTTTAAGAAAGAATTGGAACTGGTTTAAATTATTATATTTGTTTTATCCTTAACTCAATTCTTTTTTTTTCAAAAACCGATTAAAATTTGGTTAAAAATGTTAAAAAAAAACAAAAATTATAAAGATCTTGAACATCAAAGGTTGTAAAAATTGTTTGATGGATGAAAGATGAGTTTCTGCACAAGATAAAAAAACACTAGAAAGTTTAAGGCACGTCCCACAAACCAGGAATATTGGGAAAGAAATGTATTCCAATTTTATCTACTCCCATTCACCTCAGCACCCTTTCTCTCTCCCACAATGCCGACTGTTTCGCCCCTTTACCCCCTTTACCCCTTTTTCTGACAGATCGTTCCTATTTCCATACCAGTTCCCCCCCGATTTTATATTTTCTGGCGCTCCTAATTTTTCCCTAGCTACCCCTTTTTCCTTTAATTTTTGAAATAAATTATTTTCTATAGTATATTTGTATGTTCGATCATAACTCATAATGAAACCCTTGACCGATTTGCCTTAAATTTATGCTTGGGAATTTAGCAGAACCACGGGAATATTCTGAGCTGGGTTTGACAATTCTAACTTGAGTGGGGTTACTTTTACAGAGAAATTTTAGTTTCAGGCAAAGCTGGGTTCCCTTAAAAAATTAATATAATATATATTACGCATAAATATTCTCACACTAATATTCTTAAAAAAAGAAATATGAAAATTAAATAAAGAATAAAGTTTTTATTTTCTAATCAAGTAAGGGTTGAAAACATGTTTTGAGGATTTTGAAAGTTTGATCAGTAATGGAAAATTGTTTAAATAGCAGCAAAAATGAAATGGGAGAAATCTCGAAAAAGAAGCTCAAATACGTAAAATTTGAAATAGTTTCCATAATTTTTAAAGATTTATTTGACTTTTTTTTACTGTAACCTTTGTGACAGACCATGAAAAATCCTCTTATACAGGGTCATTGTTTGTTATTGCAATAACGAGCAAAAACATTTTTGTGACGCTGCTTTATGTCGGGGATGACCTTATTAAATTTTTTATGAAACTAAATATATATATACTTTATATTCTATATATATACTATATATATATATATATATACGTTTATCATTCTTCCTCACTTCATCGTGAATTTCATAATGAACGTGCTGTAAAGGAATTTTCGTGCTATAAAGTTAAATTAGCTGAATATTACAACACATGTGCTAAAATGTTATGATTGGTTCCCGGATTTTCTCCAAAAAATTGAGGATATTTCCCAAATGATTTTTAAATCAACGTTATATTTTGACTTTTTCTTTGTTTCAAAGCTTATTTGATCTAGAAATGGCCATTGAAATAAGAAAAAAAAGTTTCATAAAATTACACATAAGACTATTATTTTGGCTCGACGTGCTATAAAGTTTTTGGACTTTTTTCCTCTTTATCGAGAAGGTTCAAGCCTTTTTAGATTAAAAAAGGCGAAAAGAGAAAATTTTTGCCCAAAAACTTTTTAACATGCGAACCAAAATAACAGTGTTATAAATAGTTTAAACTATTTGTTTATTTTGTTTCAATACTTTTTAGTTATAATAATTTTTTTATTTGTTTTCCCTTTCTTGACATCAAAAACTTATTTTTGGTATATTATTAATTTTTTTTGGACTCCTTGTTAACTACCTTGGTGTGTGCACTATGCAGTGTACGCAAAGTGCAGAATAAAGCTATAGTTCAACTCAGGCAGTAGTCTACTGTCTAGGCAGCCTACCTTATATATATATATATTCGGCTTGGATACCTGTGAATACAACCTGTTATGGCTGTCATGCCTGCAGTGACGCAGTCTTCCTTCCTCTGTATTCAGAAATTTTTCTTTTTCTTTCCTATTATACAAAATTGTCTGATATGGCAATAAACTCCTCCCCCCTCCCTCCCCTCTCTTCGTTTCTATTTATGTTGTGTTATCAGGCTATTTTCTAATATTATCGAGTATGCTTGGAAATAAAACAGTGATAGATATTTGCCATAAAATCCCCCTTTTCCGTTTTATCCCATTTTTCTTATGTAAAATATTAAATTTGAAAAAAAATGTAAATTTCTCTAACATGCATCCCTATTGTGAACCATGATTCATCGAATATAATGTAAAGCTTAAAGTTTTCTAGAAGTATTCTCTCAGGAAAGATAAGGCAGTTATTCCATAATATTTGTCCTACGCATAGCTGGTACAGTTTATTTAGTTAACATTTGTACTTGGGGTTGCCCGTGGTATTTTACATCGTCCACTATTCAGCAGAAAACTACCTTATGTCGAGGAACATGCCTATCCTATCCTATTTTACCCGTGGGGAAAACTGCATTTATTTAAGTAACATCTCTGAGCTAGTGGGACGGTTTTGCCAGCTATTAAATATGTATCCGTGTACATAAATATACATAATATTTAGTGTATACTGTACACTACAGTTACACTAAAATTCACTAAACTAAAATTCCAAAAAAACATTTAAAATAAAGAAAACTGCATATTTTATATTTCACGTAATTGGGATTTTTTTTTGACATTTCTCTTTCTTCCCTACAAAATAAAGTTGTGTATGTATTTCATATATTCCAACGCTCAGCTTTATATCATATTTGTTCCATAGATAGTACTTGATATACAACAAAGCTGAGTTACCACTCCTATAAATAAACTAGAATTATCTGGAATTCATAGATAGATAGATAGAATATATATATATATTTTATTCCAACTGATGATTGGGTTAGACCCATGAAACATTTTGTCTTGGAAGAAATATATATTTAAACATCTAAAATGTATATTTAAACTGAAAAAGTTGAAAATACTATATATATATATATATATATAGAGAGAGAGAGAGAGAGATAAGCTCCTAAATGGATACGTCATTGATCTCATAATCGAAAATACTTTGTAACTCCTTAAATTTCATTCTAAATAATTGTTTTTCACAAATGGCAACTTTATAATTAATTAATTAATTTAGACCAGCACCCTTGAAACCTTGATCTGGTCAGTGTAAAATATTGTTGATTCTCTAGGTTGAAAAGGAATTTAATTCTGATAATTTCTCTACGTTTTTCTGTAGAAATGTGCATGTTACTTTTGTTGTGAAACCACAATGAAAAGTAATCAGTTTTCAAAATCATTAACATTGATATCTAGATCATGCTTCATCGGAGAAAGCATATAAGTGTACTGCTGTGAATAGGGTTTGAAATTACACTAACAGTCCCTTTTAGCTTTAAGCCTCCCCCCCCCCCTCCCTGCTGCTTCCTCTTTATATTTTACAGGTCTATTATTTTCAAGGAGAATTGAATAGAAGGAGGGGGCAATAGGGTTTCCGTACACTTTGCTGTGACGTTTTTGGGCTGCTGGAGAACTAGTTTTTGCGTAACAACAATATACTAGGAATATACCAATATTCACGAATCGCGTATTATTTTGAGAATTATTTAATATTTATTTAGCATTTTTGGTCTTTCATAAACGTACTGAGCTAAAAACTTTAGAATGGGATATCCTTAATCCCAATCTGTTAATTAATCTGGAGATTAATAACAAGAGGTGAACAAGCACTATTTAATATGGAGATTAAGAAAAAGAGGATATCAAGCATTGATCTCAATATCCACCATTTTGAAGTTTTCAGCTCTGGCTAAATAATTAAAAATTTAATATATTAATTTTGATATTTCAACATCTATTATATATTTGAATATCAAGTACTAATCGTATAAATATAAAAAATCTCGGCTATGATTCATTGCACTTCTTTAGTGAACATATTCTTAAATCTTCAAATCCCATATTTATCACTAAAATTGAATGTCAAAAATATGATATGATTTAAAATTCAACGTTCAAATCTTCCAGATTTTAGAAATTTAAACGTAATTTTCAATATTTCAGGCCGCGGGTCTGTCCTAGTATACGATTTATTTAACATTTAAATATCCTTAAGAGGATTGAAGGGATGTACACTGTACAGCAGTTGGTAAATTATTCCTAGTATATTATTGTACTTGATAAAATTTCCCATCAAAAAATCATTTCTCCTTCTTCCCATTTTTATTCTAATTGAACATTTTTTCTTCTTCTGGTGAATCCAGATTAAATTGATGGTATGAAGCTAATAAAGAATAATTTATCTAATCCTGAAAGCTTAAAAATAAAATGTTGTCATGTTGCCGTAAATAGTGACAGCTGTTTATATGCCTAATATAACATGAATTAAAATACTAAGAACCTTTCATTAAGTGCACCATCTAATATAGAAGTTAATACCATCTATTCTTACAATTTAGGTTAAATTATTAGTCATACAAAATTAAAAGCGTTAACTGGGCCTAGTTGTAATACAAGCAAGAAATGCAATTTGTGTAAACTTGTATTACTTTTCTTGCTAAACTTATTTGATATCAGATTATTTTATGCTTTCTCCCCTCTACTCCTCTCCCTCTCTCATTAATACAAACATAAATGAAAGAATCCTATATTAAATAACTGTTAATAGATAATATTTTTTGCATAGAAAGTGATGATTTAAAGTATTCTGTACATCAAATGTTTTTTTGTAATTCAAAGAAAAAATTATTTTGTTCGCTGAATTGCTGCTTTTTGGGAGAAATAAATGATATGGGATAAATTTTTAAAACAGGAAACATTCTAATTTACATTTAATCATTAAAGTTGGAAGTAAGGAGGGATGGGGGCTATAATTAAAAAAAATTGGTTACTTGACAACATCCTGAAATCTTGACTCCTCTTGATAAATGGATCTGTTTGTGTTCAGTTATGAAAAAGTAGGTCAAAACATGGATATTTTGTTGTAAACAAGTGACTTTTAGGGTAATAAGTACACTGGGAAGGAATAGCTAGGGGAGTTTTTGTTAAATTTTGATGAGTGGTTAAGGATGGCAGGATGTGTTTTGATCAGCCCATTAAGATTTAATGTTTTATTACCATGATTAACTTAAAGAGCTCATTGTCCTCAATTGAAATAGTAAATATTTTCTATTTTTAGTTTGTCATAATCTTTTAACTATTTTGCACCTTTGCACTACATAAACAATGTCACTTGCATTTTTTCGGACACTAGCTCCAGATTTTAATGCTACATGTAAATCTGATAATAACCCTGATAGATGCTCCCTTCTAACAGATGTTTCATCTAATCCATCCATTTCTAATATTTTTATTTCTTAAAAAGACTAATTTACTTTAATTTTTGATATTACATGTAAGTCTTAAACCTAAGTATAGAACTACACAACAATTGAGCATTATCTTCATGTTTGTTTTGAACTAATTTCTTTTTTTGTCGGGAATGTTTTATCTTCTATGTTGTCATCACTATTAATTACATTAACCTTATCATTATCTTATTTGAATATGTATTATTGATAATACAAAAATATGTCATTTAATTTGGTATATTTACAAATCCAGGAAATTGAGTGCTTAAATTGCGTAAAAGAAAATAAATCACCATAATCAAGATAATGTTGATTAAATGAAGGTTTTGATGTAATCCTAATGTGAATTGAAAATATCATGTTGATAAGTAGTAAGATTTAAAAGTAAACTGTTTATTTGATCAATCTAAACTAATTGAAATTTAAAAGTTAAATGTTTAAAGCATTGTGGCTATTGAAAAATTAATCTTAATTATCTAAAAATCTTCATCATCTTCATCATAATAATAATCATCATAATAGTCTTCATCATCCAAAGCTGCAGTCTCTACTTCTTCCTCCTCATCATACTCCTCAGATGACTCTTCATCATACTCATCCTCATCAGATTCCTCATCTTCTTCATCCTCCTCCTCATCATCATCTTCTGATTCTAGAGCCTCAGTCTCAATTTCTTCCTCTTCCTCATACTCTTCTTCTTCCTCATCAGCTTCCTCCTCTTCCTCGTCATCCTCTTCTTCTACTGTTTCATCTTCCTCAGTTTCATCTTCCTCAGTTTCATCCTCCTCTGTTTCATCTTCTTCAGTTTCATCTTCTTCAGTTTCATCTTCTTCAGTTTCATCTTCAAGATCTTCCTCTTCAAAGAGTTCAACTGCTTCTACCTCATCAATTTTAGCATCAGCAACCTCATTGGCTTCCTGATTTACAGATCCAAAGATGGAGAAAGCAGAGACAGATGCAACCAGGAGAAGAGGCAACAAAAACTTCAAGAGCTTCATGATGTCTGATTTGATTACTGTGTAACAATATCAGGTTAAAACTAAACTGATGCTAATCTGATTGAGTGGCTGATATATAAGGATAGCTTTCTTAAGGAACAGATGTTTCCTTCCTCCACATCATAAGTTCCACGTCTCATTTTAATTACTATAGTTAGGTATTTAGATCAGGGTTATGATAAGCCAAGTGTTTTTTCTCTGCGTAGAAGATTATCAGTTGTTCATCTTAAAGATTTTAAAGGATGTGGATTTTTTTTCTTCTATTAATTGAGAAGATGCTAGAACACTTATATTTAATGCTATTCAATAAAAATACCTGTACAGAAAAAATTAGCCAATACTAGGTTATTTCTTGTTGTTTTATGACAAATTTATTCATAGCCTCAAATAAAAAAACCTCAACTGTTATGGTGTAGGAGGTTGAGTTTTATGATTTTATGAGGAATTGGACTATTTAGTTAAAATAATATATAATTTACTCAACAAAAAACCTGTTTTTCTTTATTTTTTCTTTTATTTGGGGGGTGGGGGGGCTGTTGTGTGCAAAGTATTAAAATTTATAATTGACTCTAAAGGTAATGTGCCGCACTGAAGGCAGTCTGTGGGTTCACTTCTGGTTCTCTTTCAGATATTCACTTGATTTGATGAAAAATGACTTTTCATTAGAGAAATTATATTGGGACTAGACCCTTATGATGTGAATAAAGGTAACACATGTAGCAGAGAGAAATTGAGGTATTATATATATATATACATATTTAGAGAAGAATTGCAGTTAAGCATTGGTTTACTAATAACCTGATCCTTGTTACTCAGTAACAAATGACCAAATCCAAAATCTTGAAGCTCTTGAAGTTTTTCAGATCCTTCCCTAATCTTATCTTATTTTATATTTATAAGGATGATTCTTGAATTAAGTACCCCATTTAGATCAAGGATCCCGTGGGACTTCCCTAGCTTCTTGAATTGAATTGAATATACTTTATAATGTTCCCTTATGTTCTTTAAAAAAGGAGTATGTAATAATATTTATAAATAATAATATATACAAATGGAATTCTTCTACCACCCCTGGTATGAGGGAGTGAATACATTTTGTCAATTTACATTTGGTCAACTTACATTTCATCAATTACTACATTGGGCAATTTACATTTCGTCAATTTTATATTTTGTCAACTAATACATTTAGTCAACAACTGTGACAACGGGCTAAAATTTGGTCAACTTTCATATTTAAAAGCATGATTCCCAATCCCAGCTTGAGTATCAGTAGAACAAATCCATGAATATTGGCACACAACATTGCAAATCTTGAGATTTCAGTAAGTTCTCATATTCAACATGGAAAACTAGGCTCGGGCTAATTTCATCTTGTCCAACAGGAAAAAGAACATTTTGGTAGATTGTCAGAACTTTGAGTACAAGAATCTACACCACAAATAATGAAGTGAGTCATGGAATGGTAGATGGAACACTATACATGAGCTACCTGCATGCAAAGATTTCATGTTTGGTCTCAGAGGAGACTTAACAACTCTGATGGCTTTTATTTGTCAGTTTTATTTGTACTTTTATTTGAACAATTGTAATATAAGCGATATCTAAATATATGTAAAATGTAGACACAAAATTGACCAAATTTACATGTGTTTGTATCAGTTGACCAAATGTAGTGGGATGAAATGTATCAGTTGACGTTTGGTAACAGTTGATCAAATGTAGTAATTGACCAAACGTAAGGTTGATTAAATTTAAATTGACGAAATGTAAGTTGACGAAATGTAAATTCACAAAATGTAATTTGACCAAATATACCCACTCCGGTATCAGGGGTTACATGCACAACAGCTTTTTTTAAAAAGTTTGTTGAAAGTTATGTTAAAAAATATGGATATTATGATTTTTAGCCCCATGATGCGCAAAGTTTATGATTTTCTTCTGATATCAATAACAGCATAGGGTTTTAGTCCTAATATTATGGTTTTTGTGTATTATTTTTAAAATTTGTATGTGTGGGTCTCCACAGTGCAGTTGACCAAATAGACTGCCAGGCTAAAAGTTGTGTCTCAAGATCAAAATTTATTTTTATCAATTCCTAATGGTTATGAAAGTCATATTAAATGATTTTCAAAATCTAAAATTCCGTTTGACATGCAAAAAAAACATTTTTAAATTTCGCGGATTTTCTCTGAAAATTTGGTCTAATTAGATAAGATAAGATAAAGTTAAAATAAATGTATCTGTATACAGATATAGTTTACAATTACAAATTGATGATTATATTAACAGTACAAGTATAAAGCAATTAGGTGGAAAATAGCTCTTGGCTGTTTTGATTATTTTTTCCACCTAATTTTGGTAATAATAACAAAACATTTCAATTAAATAGATTTAAGGAGAGTGATGAGAGATCAGGGTGCGAATTTATCTTATGCAAAATAGTTTATACATTAATTCGAATAACTAGAGTTTAAAGTAATTTTCGACATGTAAACAACAAATATCAAAGCATATTAAAACATATCTAATTAGTTTTACATGAATAGCAATTCGGTTTATAACACATTGTCCTGTAATTTTCAAAAAGAGAATTTAGTAGTCTATTTTTAAATATACTTAGAGAGTTGCTTCTTTTAAGTCAAGAGGCAGGTTATTCCACATCTTAAGAAGAGAGCTTGATGGTAAATAAAATATTAAAATATGTTAAAATTATATATTTCCATATTAAATAGTGGCTGTTTAGGTTACAAATAATCAAGTTAATTGATTCTTCTTCCTCCAAACTGTTTTACAGCTGACAGCAATTTATCTCCCTGCTCTGTATGCCCTTCTGCCCTGTTATATTGTGACCAAGTTGGTTTGAATTTAGCATGAATTGATTCTCCAACCTGTTCAGCATATCTACCCAAACCACATTTATGAGATAATACAAAAGGTTCAACGTGGCACAGGAGAATATGAACTTTCCATGTTAAATGATAATTTTTTTCCTTTGTTTTCACAGAGTTCCTGGAGGGAAAGAAATGAGTTTTTTGGACTAACTTACTTTTTTTTAATTCCTGGCTCCAGTGTGTTTCCAAAACATGCACTTTCTCTAAAGTGTTTTAACATTCAATAAACTGAATAAGATGAGGAACTGTCTTTCTAACTTCTTCTTCAAGGGTATCTTAAGTGCTTAAGAATTGTATTACTGTAAAAAGCAAATAGTTTTACTAGTAAAATATTTAATCACTTATATAGTGATATTGGTCTGTTTACACTGCACAATTGCTGTGTCTTATGTTCATTTGAATATTAAGTCATAACTAATGTCTAAAAGTCTTCTTCCTATTTCAGAAGTTTCTGGTTAAAACTGTAAGCTAATGTTCATTTAAATTCTTAATTAAACAAGGTATGATGATATACTAAGACAAATAATCTGGAAGGATCATTTAAATTTAAAGTTTTTTAATTGAAAAATTTGAACAAAGTAGTTAAATCTTTGCTACAAATTCAAATTTTTTAATCCCTATATTTGTTTAACCTGATGTAAAAACTTTTTTTGGGGCATTGACAAACTTTTAAAAAAAGTATTATGAAACAAACATACTAAACATTAGTCAGGACTTATCTAGATGATAGGGATGTTTTTAAAAAATTACAAAAAGTTTAAATCAAAGAAAATAAGAATAGGAGGAGAAGGAAAAATGAAAAATATGGCGTACTGTTGATTTTAGTAAATAGTTTGCATGTCCTAGAAAAGGGGAGAAGATTAGAATAGTATTCATCAACATAGCTCTGCAAAATTATGAATAGAAAACTAACATCTTTCCAATTCACAGCTAAAGCAGAGAAAATCAATTATTTTCAATACTTATTTACTTGCAAGACATTTTAATTTGAAGCAAGAAAACTCATTAGTTTCTCAAAAAAATATGTCTTTAGTGTACTTTTAAACCTATTAAGAGATTTTTTTCGTTTTAATGTCCACTGGATCCATCAATGATTTAAACAAATTTGCAAATGAAGAAGGGTGTTTACTATTGTAAATTTATTAAAAATATAGATATCATCAATTTAAAAATCTTAAGCTGAGAGAGAAAAAGGATTACTATGTGATTTGAAATTCTTATTATTTACAGCTCTTACTACACTTTTTTGTAAGATTTTAACTTGATACTTTAAATTCATGAACTCATAGAATTACTGTTCTAGTACAGGAGGTATTTTTGGCTGATTCTTAACTAATTCTGAAACAATTAAAACAAATCTAATACAGCTGTAATTAATAAGAGAGAGGTTTAATAGGACATAAATCAATTTTTTGATTTATGATAACAAGTGGAACATGGAGATAGTTGTGGATGGTGAAGGAGTGGGACTGGAGTGAATGGGGTACATTAGTTCTTTCTCATGGTAGGTCCATTTTAGGGTCTTTATATTTCCTGTAGCTCTTAGTAAACATCACTTCAAATTAAATGTATTAATTGATAAGAACTCATTAAATTGACAATTGTCTAGTTCTGTAGATTTATGTGACATGGGTATTAGGCAAGGATAGAAGAGAAAATATAAGAATATGAAAGAAAAACATTTATTAAAGAATTTAGATTAAAATTCCAATTTAAAATAAAAAATTATATACATATTTAGGTGGTTAACCTAATCATAATAGTAATCATAGCGATTCTAATATTAAAAATCTTCTTAATCTTCTTCATCATAATAATAATCATCATAATAATCCTCATCATCCAAAGTTGCAGTCTCTACTTCTTCCTCCTCCTCCTCCTCCTCCTCCTCTGATAACTCTTCATCATACTCATCTTCATCTTCATCATCCTCATTGTCTGATTCTAGAGCCTCAGTCTTAATTTCTTCCTCTTCTTCTTCCTCTTCCTCCTCATCCTCATCTTTTACGGTCTCATCTTCCTCTGTTTCACCTTCTTCAGTATCATCTTCTTCAGTTTCATTCTCTTCAGTTTCATCTTCTTCTGTTTCATCTCCAAGATCATCTTCTTCAAAGAGTTCAACTGCTTCTACCTCATCAGTCTCAGCATCAGCAACCTCATTCACTTCCTCATTTACAGATCCAAAGATGGAGAAAGCAGACACTGATGCAATAAGGAGAAGGGGCAGCAAAAGTTTCAAGAGCTTCATGATTATTAATTTGGTTGTTTGTTTAAGTGTTAACTAGAACCAGGTTAAGAATCAACTGTTGCTGTTCTGGAAAAATTTCCCCTAAATAAGAATAATTTCTCTTCTACATATGTTAGCATCCCACACGTCTCATTTTGATTACTCTAGGTCGTTAGTCTATATAATTAGGCAGTTTTACTGTTTTAAAGTGCTCTGTTTTGACAGTCTTAACTATTTTGTCAAAATACTCTAAAATAAGGTTTTTTTCATACAATTCTTTTCACAATATGATATAAATAATCTGTTAATAATTTGTTATTTCTGAATAATCCAAAGTTTTATTAAAAGCCTTTTCCATATTTTAGAATTAAACATGGTAAACTATGAATTTATGGTCATAAGTTTGAAGTCACTAATTGTACTCACTGAAGGTCCTTTCATTAAAAGATTTATTGTTCAGATATGTTCAGGTATCTATTTAAGTATAAATTTGGCTTGTCTGGGTGTCTGTTTGTTTGAATCCAATAAACATCAAAATGGCTGAACCGATAAGGCCCAAATTTTTTTGTGGGACATCACATGACCCCAGGGAAGGTTTATGAAGTATAAAAATTTAAAAATTTGTATTTAAACAAATTTTATTTTTGTAAAATTTTTTAAAATATAGAAAATCCGCGAGTTTCTTTTTAAAAATCCGCGAAATTTGTTTTTTTCTTTGTTTTAAAATGTGCACAAAGAGAACATGTTCACAATTTAAATAAAAGAAGCGCCCTGAAGGCCTAGTATTCAATATTTACTTTGTATTCTTGGAAAATTCTCCAGATTATGTAAATGCTTGTCCTTCTAATCCTAGCCAGGAATAATTGCCTGATATTCTACTTACAATCATAGTCATGCAAGAATACTTCAGTCTAACTAAATCTGCTGATATAAATGATATTAACACATAGATTTTTCTTAATATTTTCACATGAAACAGAACATTTTGAAAAGTTTTTAAAATAGAAAATAAAAAGTTTTCATTTGTGACTAAACTAATATTTGGGGGAATAAAAAATCTGGAGGTGACTGATTTCTGAAAATATTTACATGTAGTTTTAATTATCGACTTTGATAATGCTTATTGCAGTATGAATATCTAAGGGACTACTGGTCTAATTAAACATTAGGCAAATTCGTCTTACCATATTATTAATTTGCTAGAAAATTTACTGATGTTTAATTGTTTTCAGATGTATTAGAATTAAAAATGAGTTTTCTAAAGAAGTTGACCAAGGATGCTAAGAAAGCAGTGTCTTCTATGGGAGATAACGTTGATCGAGGTAGGATTAATACTTATAAAGCTTGAATGGATTTATGGGTTAGGGGTTGCATTTAGATTAAGAACACCATTATATTTTGTTAAACACATTAAAAAAAGTTGCATTAGTGCATGATACACATTTAGTATGTGGTTTTTTTTAGATTTAATACACACAAATTGTATTTTATTCTAATATTTTTTTCTGAATGCAACCCCACAAACAATCCTTGTCTCTTAAAACCTTTTTTATCTTGCTCCAAATCCCTATATTCTACCTAACCTTGAATGGTTTTCTACTTTAAACTTTTACTCCTGCGTCGTTTTTTTATTTTTTATTTTTTCTATGGGTGACCATTAATGGTTTACTAATTAAAATCTTTAATTTTCCTAAGCATAATATTATTGGATAAGGTAAATTAATTAAGTACTCAGATGTAGATCAAATAGTGACTCACAAACATGCATAGAGATAATTAGGTATTTTAGAACAGGTGTTTAGTTTATCAATTAGTATATTTAAAGTTATTATTCCTAAGTCTATAACTTCAATTCTTCACACACAAACAAAAAGTTTCCAAACAAATAAGTTCTATTTTGATAAAATGCGCGGAAACTGATTTATCTTTTAAAAATGTCTTTAACTTTTTTTGCGTTTCGCAAAAGTTGGCAACTTTGAAATAAATTTATTACAGGTATCAAATGAATGAATTAATTTTTACTGTTCACTTTTTAAAAAATGATCTAAGTGTTTAATATCTAAAAAGCTTTAATCACTTACCAATAAGATATCAAAGGTCTTAACTCTTTTGTGGAGTATGTTTGATATTTTACCCTTGTATTAGCGTCATCCCTGCAGGGTATGATTCCCATGGGATATGGATAAGGAATTAAATCCATCTATAAAACTGCCTAAGATGTGATCTCAATATTCACAACAGTTTTGACTTGTTCATGTTTCCTAAATAAGTCCAATCCATTAAAAAGTTCAAAGTTGAAAATTTGTTCTCAATTTAACACTCCTATTTTTCACCCTTTTGATATATCATAAAAACACATCCCCCCCCCCTTCATATACCAAGCTTTGTTGGAACACTTCTCAAGTACTGTTTCTTAACAATGCTAATCCTAATTTTTTTCCCCTGTGTGATAAATATTTTGTTTTATCTTTTCATGTGAAATCAGAGCTGAAAACTTTAGAATGGTGGATATCAAGATTAATGCTTAAACTCCTGGTTTTACTAAACCTAAGATTATTTTAAAACACATTCAATATCCAGGAAAGCAGTTATAAATTTAACCGATCAGCGTGTCATGTTAAGATGTACTCTTTAACTTTTGAAAAACCGGTTTTGATTTCTGGTGTCATATCAATTGAACTAAACGTCTATTGAACGAATGTAAGTTTTGGATTAATGTTTATAAAGACAAACGTTCAAAATGAAAATAGTCCTAAAATATGTTTTTTAATAATTTCATATTAACATGATTAAATATATATTTGTTTAAATGCTCTAAAAGCCGGCTTGTGAACAGCTGACTTTGATTCAATCAGATATTAGTTAAATCGATATATCATTGTATCTGTAATTGTTATCAAACATAACTTTTATACAGTAGAAATATCCAAAAAGAGGATTATAAGAAGAAAATCAGAAGTGTGTACATAGGATAATCAGATTAAGCGATCGTGATTAAGGATATCTCATTCTAAAGTTTTCAGTTCAATATTAAGAAAACTTGTGGAGCCTAATGCAAATGCAAATGTTAACATTTAACAATTTATGTGTAAAGTTTTTTCTTACTTTCTTTACCATCATGAAATTTCTTCTCATTAGAAGTGTTGAAAAGTAAAATGTTCACAAGAGATGAGCGTGTATGGCTTTTTTCATTTGAATTTTTTTTTTCAATAGTTAAAAAAAGTTCTTAAAATTATTGTTAATTTTCTATCTATTTTGTTCGTTTTCTCACTAAACGATCGTTCAATAAAATCGTTCAGTAAAATTTTTTGTTAAATAGTCGTAAAAGAATTAGGTTTTAAAAAGTTTGTTCCAAAAAAATCATGCGCTCAGTAAAAAGAATAATTTTTCTAAAATCTTTTGAAAATTCGTTTGTTTAGAAAAAAAACGATAGTTTTTCAAGTTCTTAAAAACAATTTTGAATGGTTTTTGTTTCGTTTTATTTAATAAAATGATATTTTTTTTCATTTCTCTGAACGATCTGAGTTATTTGTCCATGGTTTTTTTTCTGACCGACACCATTGTTTATTCAAAATTTTTTTTGTTCTGAATAATTTGGTTTGTTCACAAAAACGATGCCCATCTCTAATATTCACGAAAACAATGCCCATCTCTAATGTTTACAAAAACGATGCCCATCTTTAATGTTCACTAACAAATTTGGAATTTTTAAAACTATTTCTCAAAGGGCACATTTCCAAATGACATTTTATAATAGATAATTTCTGTTTGCCCCTTGGGCATCACAATTATCTTGTATGTTTAATATTTTTCAACCACCTTGGAATTACAAATATCCTTTCTTTAATTATTTAAGATTAATATCTAAAATTAATTCTCTTAAGTTTACAAATTATAATGCTAAGGGTGTGAGTAACAATTTTTTGCATAGATATTTGAACTAACATAGATTTGACACAAAATCATCAGAATAACCCATTTTCTTATCTGTCAATTTTCTGTCTTATCTACATAAGTTCATATATTTGGGATTATTTATTTTATACTTCTAGTGCTCTGAAGTAGATTAACTAACCGTCAAGTATAAAGTGAAGTATATCTAAGTAACATGAAAGGTACCTTAGTTTCAAGCACTTGCTTGATTGACACTGCTTGCACAAATGGGGAATGCATGATGAGTAACTGAAGGGTGTAGAATATAAAAAATATCAGTTTAATTCAGTGGTAGTTAATTTACGCATGTGACACATTTATTAATTTTTTTCGGACCTTCTGTTCAAAGTACTTGATCACCTAGGTACTCTTCTTAGCTTGTCCTGCTTGTTTCTTTACGTTTTTTATATAACACTAGCTCTAGTGCCTGGCTGCCCGTAGAATTTTATGACTTAAAAAAAAAAAATTTGAATTATGAAAAAAAATTGAGTTTCCTCAAAAAAATTCTGCCAATTCGGTCCAGCTTTATTATATAGAAGATTTATAAAACAAATTTAATGTAAAATAATTATCAAACTTTCTTGCTATTGCTTTGTTCTAGTGCTTTTGGTCGATTATTTATGCAGGAGCTCAGTGACGTTAGCCTCGATTGCGGTGTTCAGGCTCTCCAAGATGGGGTAGGGGTGGGGGGGGGTTCAGATCATTCCCGTATCTTATATTAATAAAATTTTAAACATTTCTTGATACATGTCAGAAAATGATTCGGGGAAATTGACTGTTTTATCTTACTATTTCGGTCCATTTTTTTTTACAATTATTCAGCATAGAATTAAAAGATAAAATTTATTTTTCATTCTATTTCAGTAACCCGGAACCTTTAGCCAGTGGGTATGATTAGAATCTGCATAAATATGGGGGTCCAAAGAAATGACGAAACTTCCACAAAAACATTTTGCTCAGAAAACACGCATTTTTAGTGTCAACCAATGAGACATCCCTTATACCTTTCCAATCATTGGATGCTTTATTTAGTTTCCGCATAAAAAAATAGCAAAAACTGAAGAAAAAACTTTTTAAAATTACTTTTGGATTTGAATTCATTTTTTTACAGGAAGAATTCAGGATGCGAATCCGTATCTTACAGGGTTATAGGGTAAACAAACCGTTAGCGGATTGTGATTGCTCAGATACAGCCCTCCTGCTCCAACCGGGAATTTTGCCCCTGGTTTTCAATATTAAAGGGACTGTAATCGTAATCTTTAGTGTCCCTCCAAGCAAATATGGCATTACCCAATTTACATTGGTACCCTTGAAAGCTTTGTCTGATCAAATATGAATTAGTGGGTTCTCTGCATAAGTGAAAAAGATAAATTTTTTCTAAAGAAACAGTTTTAAAATCAGTAAAACGACATACTCCATTTTAATCAGATGAAGATGTCAAGGGTACCGTTGTAAATCGATATTGCCGTCTTTGCTTCAAGTCGCTTGAAATTATGCTTACAGTCCCGTTGAATATTGTCCTTAAAAATCAATTCTCCTACTGTACATGAATCAATTCTCCTACTGTACATGAATCAATTCTCCTACTGTACATGAATTCCAATGAAATGTTAACTTCCTAGTTCTGCTCTCACTGGAATTACATATATTTTGAAGACAATGGAATTTGTAGTTATAGTTTTTTTTTTGCTTCTTACTGTAGCCATTTTCTAGTGAATCTGAACAGGCAATCTTTAATTTACCCAAACTAGAAACAGTGCTTTTATAGTTCGGTTACAGGATTTTTCTTACCGGTACAGGTCGGATATTCCTGTATGCGGTCTGGTTTGCACAAAATGGGGCTTCTTGCAGATCTCATCTCACATATTACATATCACAGAGTATGATTTCAGAGCTGCATTATTAATTTAATTTAAATCCAAATGATTTAATCAACACATCAAAACAATTTTACTTTTTCAGAAGGTTTTATCATTTTGAAAGAAGTCCCCTGCATCCTAGTCCCCATTGAAAGCTTTCCTTGTTTGTTGATCTTAAACTAAGAGAGAACTGACAGTTCTATTTCTGTTCTTGCTTAAGCTAGAAGACCTTATTATAAGTAAAAATCATATCTAGAATTATTCAGACTAAATTAAAGGAATTGTGAGTTGTGAAGATTTTAAATTTCTGACAAATGAAACTTCTGTTTTTAATATTCTATTACTTTCTCAATATGTTTTCCTTTTTTAACAGACAAGACAGAAATAGATTGTGCCTCTACTTTTGGTTTAAAATGTTGGTATATTTTTTAAACTTGGAGCCTCAATTGTGGTCAGGACTAAGCTTTTGTTTTTAATCTTAAGTACATGAAATTTCCAAAAAAAAAAATTTAACAAAATTTCGGGATTTTAAGGTAGTGCAAAAATGTCAGGATTTTATATCTTATTTATTCTACTCCTAGCCCTGAAAAGCTTTAGTTCTCCTTTTTATAAATCATCGACACCTGATAAAACTTATTAATGTTTGACAGAAAATAAATTTGAAATATTGAATTTCCCTCATATTTTCCAAGCTTTTAGTTACAGTTTATGAATCATTAAAACTCGAAGATAGCGCAAAAATTTTATAACGGTTAAACTTCAAAGATGCACACTCACAAGTTTGAGACATTCTTGCAAAACACATGAGATCCCTACTATAGTTCAACCTTGCAAACATGTTTTAAATAAATAGTAGTTGAATATTTATTAAAACTACATTTTATTTAGATTTATCTAAACTCTGCACAAGACGTTTGTTAACCTACTTTAAATATATATTTGCATGCCAAAAATTATTAAGTTATATTGGCAGTATACTAAGAAATTTCAAAGGTATCTCCTCACCTTTAAAAGTAAAAAATTGATGTGTAATATCATTTCTCTAAGAAGGCTAAAAATTGTTTTGGTGCAATAAAAAGATAATAAATAAGAGTTTTTTTTAAGCACTCAACAGTTGTTAACATAGTTCAGGGGGAGAGAGGGGTTGGTGGCTGGATTACTATCTAGCACTGCTTTTACAATAGAACTTTGCATGCTTAATCATTTTCCTTAAGATTTCAAATATGATGAAGTCAGATTAACTAATGGTTCAAATCTATCAGTAATATATATAATGCATGATGTTACTGGAAAATTTATATTTCATATTTGCTTTAGAGTTCGGGTGTTGTATTTCAGGAGGGGGGGAGGGTGTTGTATTTTCAGTATTGGATGTCAAACATATGAATAGGCAACAAAAAAAACTCAATATCTGAAATATCGGGACATTCTGAGTTTTATGATTGATTTTACATTTTTTCCAGGTTTATCTCGAGGGCAATCAATATTCTCTCACATGGGTGAGGAACAGCAAGTGTTCCTTCATGGATATCTGATCATCAAGATTATCTCTGCCAGGTAGAGAGGGGTGTTTTTCATAATCAATATTCATGGACATTTTACATTGTAATTAGTACGTACTTCATGTATACTTGGTGATCAAGATTATCTCTGCCAGGTAGAGAGGGGTGTTTTTCATAATCAATACTCATGTACATTGTACATTGTAATTTGTACGTACTTCATGGATATCTGATCATCAAGATTATCTCTGCCAGGTAGAGAGGGGTGTTTTTTATAATCAATATTCATGTACATTGTACATTGTAATTTGTACGTACTTCATGTATACTTGGTCATCAAGATTATCTCTGCCAGGTTGAGAGGGGTGTTTTTCATAATCAATATTCATGGACATTGTACATTGTAATTTGTACGTACTTCATGTATACTTGGTCATCAAGATTATCTCTGCCAGGTAGAGAGGGATGCTTTTCATAATCAATATTCATGTACATTGTACATTGTAATTTGTACGTACTTCATGTATACTTGGTCATCAAGATTATTTTGGCCAGGTACATGGGGGGGGGGGTTATATTTTGTTCATAATCAATATTCATGTACACATACTCTTTCTACGATTGGTTTTGATAATCTAGGAACTGGATTTTTTGTAATAATTTTGTCCATTTCAAATCAAAATGAAAATGTTTTTTTCCTGAGCTCTTATTTAGGATCAAATGCTAAAAATCTAGTCACCTGAAATTCTTTTAAATTTTGCCTGATATTTCCGATTCAATTGACATTTTATTATTTTTCAACTTAGTCTCTATTCTATCTTATTCAAATATTTTTAAGATGATCTTTTTAAGATATGAGAAGACTGTATAGGTGTTTGAATTTTTTTTCACCATTCATTCTTGCCAAATATTCCAGTATTCTCAGATTTTTAAATTCTGCATTTTATGGCCGGCTAGGTTATTAAAATGATTTTGTTCAGCAAATATTAAAAATTGAATATAATTCAGATTTCTTTGAACTTATTAAGTTATCATCTTTTTAAAATAAAAGGAAAAAAGTGTATGGAGGGGGGTAGGAAGGGGGTTTTGAAGGAGGGATTGAGGGAGGGGGAAAGAGGGATGTGAGGAGTATAAAGTGATGTAAAAGAGATGAAGGGAAAAGGGGATTTAGACTTGTTTATTCAACTTTAAACATCTTTCAGGGCAGTTATTAA
Organism: Eurytemora carolleeae; assembly: GCF_000591075.1. NCBI lineage: Eukaryota > Metazoa > Arthropoda > Copepoda > Calanoida > Temoridae > Eurytemora > Eurytemora carolleeae. Next base: position 125,051 of record NW_019396223.1, read on the forward strand.
GTTTTGCATCGAATCGAATAGCATCTATTTGTAAGAAACTTAAGGAGAGCTAGATACTAAATGATATTTTAAATGTAAAATTTAATATTTTTACATTTAAAGGTTTACATGGCCGATTCACAACAGTACCTTTGCAAAAACTACAGTTGAAACAATCCTTATTTTAAATTATAAACATGGATGTATAATGTATAATTCATACTTAATCCAACAATGCATTTGGGCATGTTGTTATCTTTGCATGGAGTATCATTTAAAAATACGCATACAGTACAGTCCCTGAAAAAGCAAAAAACAGAGGCATGCAGTATTCACAACGGTACCCTTGCAACCTCTGATAATAATGTGGAAGCTATAACATTTTTTGTTTTCCTGGTAATTTGTTTAATTTTGATAATTTCTCCATTATTTCTGAAGCAAGAAATGCTCAAGTCATTTTAGCAGAGAAACAACAAATGAAAGTAACCAGTTTTAAAAAGTTGATATTTATTTCATATTTGAAGGGTTCCTTCGTGAATCTCAAATTTTACTCTTTTACTAGAAGGTCACTTGAAATAAGTTTCTCTTAAAGAAAGCTCCCCCCCCCCCCCCCCCCC
>NW_019396223.1:125730-239795 GCF_000591075.1 Eurytemora carolleeae
CCCCCCCCCTACGCAATTAACAATCCTGAATGTTTAGAGATATTCCTGATATGGAGAACTGGTACAGCAAGATCGTTAACAAGAAGGACGTGACTGATGCCTTTGTCGATGTCAAGCTCGGCAAGTAAGTACAAAAATGATAATAAAAACGGCAGTCTAAAACAGACATTAAAGTAGTTTAAAAGATTATAGTTGTACTTTTTTACTTTCAAGAAAAACGTCCAAAAACAAATATTTTTGAGCAAGACAAAATTTTATTTGATAAGAAATTCTGAATTGGATTAAGTTAAAAAAAAGTTTATACTAGATCATGAATTTTTGAAAGAAATGTGTTCAAGATTAACAATATCCACACACAAGTTCCAAGCTCAGACTCTTTTTCTTTAAAAAAAGTTCTGTAGGATACACAATAATCATCTATTTTTTAAGGTCGAGAATTGCTAAAACAGCCGTCATCGATAACGATCTTAATCCTGTGTGGAATGAAGCTTTCAGAATCGAGGTTAATTAATAATTTTGTTGGATTAGATTTTATTTCCACGAAATAGTTTCAGATTTTCAAATTAAAGGTCTTTCAGAATTTATCTTAATTAAATATATATTAAATATATGAAATATGTGAAAAAGAATAAATTTTTATCCAGTTTCAAACCTGAACTGTTCGAGATCCGTTTTAAAATATTTCACTATTTTTGACGTTCAAGGGATCCACTGTCCACAAGAACGTAATCAATTTAATTCATTGCAGAATTACTGTCTCAAAATGTGTTTGTTTTTTTTCATTACAATATTCATGTTTTTTCACTGATAAAAGATATTAACGTGATATATTTAATTCATTGTACAATTACTGTTTCCGAATGTTTTTTTTTTCATTACAAAATGCATGTTTTTTTCTCAGATAAAAGATATTAACCAAAACAATTTTTTAAAACGATTCATCGTTTTTGGTAATATCTTTGTCCCAAGTAAATATTTTGCATAATGTAACAAAAGGAAACATGTTGTTGTCAAGCATGCAGTTTTAAACTAGGATGTGCATTGTGCATCTCAGATTCTTGCAAAACCTCTTTAAAAAAAAAAAAAATAAAATTTAAAAAATGACATTTCTAGAACTTTTCTTCGTTTTTTAAAATGCAGAAACATTATTTACCATTCAATGCTAAGCAAGATTTACAAATATCTCATAGGTAAAAAATGTGTGCTTTAGAGCCTAAAGTACTACTTGGATCCTGATTCAGGGAGATGTTGCGGATCCAATGGAACTGGATTCGGATCCAATGGAACCGGATTCGTATCCAATGTAACCATATTCGGATCCTCAACACTTCTCATATCTTTATCCAATAACCAATGATGTATATGTCTTTGTTTTTGATAGGAAATAATATATCAGAATGAATAGTTTCCTTTTTTCTTTCCTGACAGCAATTTCTGGATTTTATTCCTTTTTTAGGTTTAATTATTTTAGTTTAGTTTTCTAGCGGATTTATGTTTATTTATTTAAGGTTTGCCACAAGAGCAATAGTTTAATCTTTGATGTACGAGATAAGGATCATGCCTACACAGAGGAGATTGGGAAGGTAAAAATCCCGGAAATGTATTTGATAAATACAGGTTAAAGGACCAAAAAGCGAAATTGCAAGTGATCCTATATACAAAAGATGGCAGTGCCCGATTTACAACAGTACCTTTGAAAAAAAACCTTAATCTGACTAAAAATGTTGAAGATTTTCAATTCAAATCATCTCTTCACTGTTTCTTACATAAGCAAAAATTCGCTAGTTATTAATCGGACATTGTCATCCTTGCATGGAGGGCAGAGGCGCAACTAGGGGGGGGGGGCGGCCGGGCGCACGCCCTCCCCAAGCACCTGAGAGGGGGGGCGCCCCCCCTGCAGAATGAAAAGAAAGAAAGAATGGCGAAAATCAGTATCACAGGAATAAGAAAACCAATAGAGTTATTGTAGAAATTTTATTATACTATAGTTAGTTAAAAAAAAATATTTTTAGCTTTCTCAATTTTCAAGGCTAAAGGCTATCGTAAACATTTAATGTAAAAAAAAAAGTTCTGAACTGTATTTTATTTGTATTGAGTTTATAGTACTCGTAGATATCAAACTTTGAATTCTTTTGGTAAAATATTCCAAGTTTGAAATATCAAATGTTTACACCACTCGGTGCAAAAACCTTGATAATCGATTATTGGGAAGATATTATCATTTTCTAGGTTTAAAAGTGTTTCAAATATAATAAATCATAAATATTTTCATGTGAGATAAACACAAAATTCCGGCCGTAGAAGTTCAATTGCTAATCGACACAAATAGATGAAAATATGAATATGAATATGAATATGAATATGAAAATATGTTTTATATTTTAAGGTTGAAATCAACACCCAGCTGCTTCTAGACGGTGCTCCCATGGAAGGATTCTTCCCTATAATCAAGGGAAATAAGGTAAACAGCTAAATCAGACAAAACTTTAAAATGCACGAAAAGTGCCAATTTTCTAAAAGAAGAGTTAAGAAACTAATTTGCTAAATTTTATTCTTTTTCGAACACAAAAACATCAAAATATCAATTAATTAACAATGTTTAGTTTTTGGTCAATTTAATTTATTTAAAAATCAATTGAAAAATTCAAATTCTATTTGAATTTAAATGTTTCTAATTTTTGCAAAATTAATAAAATGATGTTTTTGTCTTTTCTTTCATTTTTAATTATAGTTAATAGCTTATCTGTTAAAGTCACTAATTTAGAATTAATATATTGCACGTTTATTTGAAAGGTTTTGGAATTAAACACAGTAACGGCACGTTTTCTTTAAAAAGTTTGAACCAAATAATTTATTTCTGCTTTTTAGGGTGTCTTTGACCTCTTTAATTTCGGGCGTCATTGACAAGTGATTTTTTGCTCCAGGACGTCGTTTTTGACACTCTTCAAAATGTCTTGAAAACGGGCACGTTCAGTTCAGAAAGACCACAGGCATTATTGTGTTGAGTGCATGATTTCAATCCATTTTGGGACACAGATATTTTAAACAATATACAAGACAAATGTGTTGGACATATATATATATATATATATATATAAATACATTGATATATTGATAATATATAAATTAAATAGTAGGACACTAGTAAAGGAAAAATAGGATAGTTCTATGGGAAAAATAAATAGGATAATAAAAATAAATAGGATAATTCTATGGAAAAATTAGGAAAAGTATAAAATTAAAAAGGGTCAATAACCAACATTGAAAGGACGTCAATATTATGTATAAAAAGGGTCTATTAATCATCCACGCAAAGACAATGTCCTATTTACAATGGAACCCTTAAAACCTTCAAATTATCAATGTCATGGGACTTATTCTCATTAATTTACAAAAACGCGTTTAATTGTAAAACACTTTGTTTGCAAGATGTTTTAAGCTTTATAAATATTCATATTCACTTCCTAGAAGTAACCATCTTATGTGTTTAGGTCAAAATGTACACAGCGGTCACCGCGTTTTACTTTTACAGGGATTCAAGTGGTTTTCAAGAGATTGAAACACAGAGCTCTCTCTTTGTTTAACTCGATGAACAGTTAAAGGTGGTTCAAGGGTACTGTTGTAAATCGGGGATTGTTCTCTGCTAGGAGGGTCACTTGAAACTACGCTTCCATTGCCTTTAAGAGAAAACTGTAATATTGCAGAAAAGGAATTATAGAACCTAAGTAAAGGGAAAAAAGACAGAAAAAATACGGTATTAAAGCAAAATAGCCTAAAAGGTATAGAATATCAAATAGAATAATTCTGAGAGAATAAAATTACAATAAAAAGAATAGGACCAGTTCAACGAATAAATATGTTTTCTAGAAAAAAGCACAAAATTAGTTTAACATTATGAGATACGATTAATATTTGAAAAAAAAACTTTTCATACAAAAAATACTTGGCCAATATGAGTGAAAGGATTAGGACTTAAGGACAAAAAACAGCAAAGGACAAATGGAAGAAAAAAGACCAGGACGAAAGAACTTATTGAGGACAATGTCTAGGACAGCATTATTTGTTTTGCTTGGTTGTGGTGTCCCACATGCACTCTCCAATTTCTAGGATTTCAAAAGTTATTATTTTATGTCAAATGCACTTGAAATGCCATGGAGGGGGGTAGGAAGGGGGTTTTGAAGGAGGGATTGAGGGAGGGGGAAAGAGGGATGTGAGGAGTATAAAGTCATGTAAAAGGAATCAATTCTCCTACTGTACATGAATCAATTCTCCTACTGTACATGAATTCCAATGAAATGTTAACTTCCTAGTTCTGCTCTCACTGGAATTACACTCCCACCAACAAATGCTATGTTAATTAAATTGCAGGAAATTTTACTGATTAAAAATTGTATGATAATGCATGCATGTGTTATATATCATATAGATTTTAGAATATTTCTACATTTTTTGTGCATGTTTATTGTTTATAGTTGACATTTTACTGAAAACAAAATTTTGAATCGTTTCTAAAACAAAATTATGACTCAATTTTCAAATGGGTAAAATCTAAATCTTGAAAGTCTAAAAAAACGACAAAGTTTTAAATCGATTTTGAAATAATCAATGACCAAAATACAAAACAAATACAGGTTTAAATATGTCCGCCTTTACAAATTACAAAAATTTAACAAAATTTATTAGCCATAAAGTAAAACAGTAAAAAAGTAGAAAAGATAAGCTATAATGCCTTGTTTTGTTCTTGATTTAGTCAAGGTCATAATGAAAGGAAACTTATTTCAGAGGTGTACGTATCTTTTGTACTGCAGTGTACTGTCTCTGGGCGGTAATGCAAATACAAGACGGATGTCGAAGCCTGACATGGGATCCATCTTTCACATGAAAAATCAATGAAATATTTGTCCTAGGAAACTATTACGTGAATTATCAAAATTATAAAAATTTAATGCTTTCAACCTCCTCGGATACTAAACGAACACTGATGCATCTATTCTTGTTTACAAATTCCGCCCAGAGAGAACTGGTTTCAATATGTGCACAGAGTATATGCAACTGCAATTAACTTTACTTGCATTATTACCTTGTATTTAGTAATGTCATCTCGAGATTGAATCGTGGAAAGTAGGACCTCCTTGAAAGCCTGATTTAATTTGATTTGACAAAGTATTTTTTTTTCGTTAACTTCAGCGCAATTCCTAAGTTTAAACCATGAAAATAATATTCAGTTTAAGGGAATAGAATTAAAATATTTTTTTAATTAAAAAGTAACAGGGCCAGGGGAGGGGGGGATTCTGATATTTCTGACTTTGAGTTCAAATTTAATTTTGATATTGAATATATATTTCAAATATCATTTGAGGGAATTTATATTGTACGAGTGCAAATCGTTATAGTTTTCCCGCTAGTGAGTAAATACAATTATATATATTTTTTACTTTTTCATCAAGAAATAGGATTTGTTTCACATAGACATTAAAGCAAGTGTATCAAATCTCTAGAACAACAATTTCCTAAAGTGCTTTTTTTCGAGGATGTAAGGGGCAGGTTTTACTGTCATTCCTCTGAAATATCGCAAAATTTGAAAACAGAAATCACATCTACTTTCTACAGTAACTTATTTTTAAAACCTTGAATCATGAATTTATAACGTTTTCCATCGGAACTCATTGGGGGGTTAAACTTCTTCTGAATTTTCAAAATCTGTTCCGAGTCTGACCAATTAAAAGCCAGCAAAAAAAACTGCTCTTAATTTATGAGAAATCGCCAAATTACGAGTCACCATTGGTTAAGAAATCCGCAAATGTCTGTGGATGACTGAGTTTTGTTGACGAGTCTCTTTAATTCACTATAAAGAAGGGGGCGGGGGGGTTTCTTCCAATTTTCTGAACAAATGTTGTATATCTATCTTCAGATAGTTCTCTCTTGAGAAAGATAAAATAAGAACGAAAACAGTTTGGAATTGGATTCTGAGAAAAATATTCTTTTTACTCGTATGGAATTCAAATTGAGTTTTTATTTTGGAGCATTTGCAAAAAATATTTGTTAACTGAATTTAATTCAAATAGTCAGATGTAAATATTTGTCGTGCTTAAACACAATTTTCTATGCAAATAATGTATAATGTGTTGTGTATTTACTCACATATTTCTAAATATTTTCTAACGAAAACCTCGTTTCTAATAGATTTGCACCCTTTTATTTTGTGCCTTCTTACTCTAGAAAATAACTACAATGTTTTATTTTTCGCTGTCTGTCAACTTATATTGTATTGTAATGGTATTGTAAATTATTTTTAAAAAAATTTGATCATTTTTTAAAACTGAATTTGGCTTATTTTGTTTTACTAACATAGATAGGTTTGGTCATGTGGCCCCAAATCCACCCTTTACCCCTCAAAAATATCTTTATGTCGTAATTTTTCATGTATAACCTTTAACATGACATGAAGCTTGAATATATTGATATTTTAGGAGAATGGGCAGCTCGAGCTTTTTGTTCAGTATGTTTCTATGTCGGATGTTGCGGAAACTTCAGAGGTAAACACTTTAGAAAATACCATGTTGAATCGGATCTAAGAATATGATTTAGTATAAAAGAGTTCTCACACACATTGATTAAACGGTTGTATAGACTTTAAACGTATTATCAATTGAACTTTCATCAATAGAGTGGCATCGTCGATTCACAACGGTTACTGAGAAGCTTTGTTTGATAGAGTATTAATTACTAGGCTTTTAGGGCGCTTCGTGCCCATCTTCTATTTAAATTGTGAACATGTTTATTTTGTTTACATTTAAAAAATTTAAAAAAAAATGCGGATTTTCAAGAATTTAAATTTTTTTTTACAAAATCAAAAACCTTTAAAACACATTTTTTAAAATTTTTATCATTCATAAACCTTCTCTGTGGTCACGTGATGTCCCACAAAAAATTTGGGCCTGATCGGTTCAGCCGTTATGACGTTTATTGGATACAAACAAACAAACACCCAGACACCCAAACAGACAAGCTAAATTTATATATAGACTAGCCTTATAGTTTGCGGATTTTCACAAAAAATTTCGTGGATACTCAAAATTTTCAAAAATTAATGAAGATCGAATTTTGATGGAGACAAATATTTGAAATTTTGATCATACATAAACCTTCCCTGGGGCTCCGTGAGGCCCCACAAAAAATTTGGGCCCGATCGGTTCAGCCGTTTTGACGTTTATTGGATACAAACAAACAAACAGACAAACAAACAGACACCCAGACAGATTAGACAAATTTATATATAGATTCATGTTTTTGTATCTGAAAACTCATTATTTTCTTTACATAAGTGATACATTGCGTACTTCTTGCTTTAGAAACAATGGAGAAATCAACAAAATTTATTACTTCTTGCCGTAGAAATGACCTAATCTTATATATTTTTGGAAAATTATTTACAAAACCTTTATCTTAGGTTTTTCTTTACTCAACTGAAAACTCATGAACCATCCCTTTATTTCACTTACTGTAAGACTATCCGTTAAAGTCTGAATCAAATTGAAGTGATTTCTGCTTTGAAGGAAGTATTTCAGAGTTAGCCTTTGTTTGTTACTTCAATCCTTTAGTCTGGGGTGAAAGATAGTGTCCGTCAAGAGAAGAGATACTTTTCTCTTTTCACAGATTTAACTTTCACACAACTTGACAGAAAATAAAGAGTTTATAGGAATAGGAACTTTTAATACACTCACTGCCCCCGCTCTCTTTCAACCTGCTTTGTCAATGATTAAAAGAGCTGAGTACTTGACTCAAACTTTTTACTTTCTATCTTTGGTAGTTCAAACTTAGATTTTTGTTCTGGCCTATTTAATCGTTTAAAATATCAAAAGTCTTCATGAGGCTCCAAAGATTTTAGGTTTAGTACAATTAAATTGATGAGATGTTGAGTGGAGGGGGGTAAGGGTGTGCCATGTTTTTCGTTTTCACTGAAAATTGTTTTTCCATTATGTGGGGACACACATGATTTTCCAAAGAATGAATATGGTTCAGCCCCAATGGCATTTGTAAAAAAAATCCTAAAAAGTTGTGTATTGACCTAGCCAGAGGATTAAGGGCATACACGTTCTAAAACTGTTGTAAATCACATTAGTTTTGGATTCACTTGAGTTTTATTGCAATTTTATTGCATGTTTTAGTTCTAGATGTCACGTTTTAGATTTTAGCTTCATGGGTGTTTATTTTCTTGAAAAATTACCCCCCCCCTAAAATCATTTTTTCCCGTATGAAGTTTTATTCGTTGAATTGGTAAAAATAAATGATTTTTACTTGAAATGATGAAATGTTGGGGGAAAAGAATCAAAAATGATGAAAAAACTTTATTTTTCATGTCTATTTTTCATTCTCCCCCCCTAATTATCAAAATTATTCAACCCCTCTTCTGGGTAATTTAAAAATATACACCCCTGTTGGCTTTTATATACACCAATTCAAATGAAAATGACTCGACAATAACCCTTAAAACAACGCTACCGATCTGCAATTAAAGGGACTGTCAACATAATTTTAAAGGAGGCCTTCAATGAAAGAATTACATACTCGATTTATGAGGTACTGGTCCCTTTGAGCATAAGCAATGGGGTGTGGAGCAACTCGTTTTTCTGTATGTAAATTGAAAATATTCTCTAAAAGCCATCATCTGCGGATTTATGTTGCAGAAAAGATAAGGAAAACTTTTGTAGATAGACAAACGACGATTTTTATGCATTATTTTTCAAATCATGGTACAAAACTTAACCGTACACTGGCTCTGGGTACATGATCTAGTAAGTAAGCATATAATTACAAAACTTGAGTGACACAAATGTTGGCTGCTCCCGCAGTAAGAATGATTAATGGCCCCCTCAACTTACAACAAAACAGGGGTGTATATTTTTCACAATTTAGGGGAAAATGATTTTTGATGATTTTTTTTTTTGGGGGGGGGGGGAAGATGAATAACTGGACATCAACAGGCATGTAATTTTTATTCTTTTTGATACTTTTAAAAAAAAAATTTGAGGAAAAAATGATGTTCAAAAGAAGGGGAATGATGTTTTTGGAAAATAATTTAGCTATAAAATAAATTTAGCTGAATATGAAACTTCCATAACGAAAGATAAGAGATAAAAATGAATGTATGTATTTAGTATATGTTAATATTGTTTTTGTTGAATTATTGAAAAGAAAAAGATTTCTCAAATATTATTTGGCAACTATACCAAGTTATATTATGCAAGCTGGGGAACCCAGCTTTGCAAGGTGTTGTCCCTGTAAAAGCAGAAACACTCAATTTAGAGTTTATAAACCAAGCTGAGACCCGTGATTCTACTCAGTTCACCAATTAAAAATTGAGGCAAATCGGTCCAGGAGTCTCAGAATTTTGTCCGGACATACAAACAAAGCTTTCTACTTCACATATGTAGAAGCCGGCCTATATTTATTTTGTATACTTAATAACAAAAGGCTTCAAGCTACTTTAGTATGTTTTCCTTTTTCTATTTCCCTAAAAACATCATAAATATCCTTGTGCAGGAGTACATTAGCCAATAATAAATCGCAATGAATCCACAAGAGACTTGATAAGAAAAAGTAAACAAAACTTTTTTATTAATAGTCCAATTCTTAACACAACATTTAGTCAATTACTGAAAGAGATTAGTCCTCCAAAAACAGAAGATCCCTTAAGCCGTTTTCTTAGATTGATGCCTAAAGAACTTTTGCTTTTGTCTGAAATTGAAATCATTTTTAACATAATTTCTAAAAATTATAAAAAAGAATATTAACATAATTTCTAGTAATCATACAAAAGAATGTTAACAGAATTCTAGAAATCCTTCAAAAGAATGTTAACAGAATTCTAGAAATCATAAAAAAGAATGTTAACAGAATTTCTAGAAATCATAAAAAAGAATGTTAACAGAATTTCTAGAAATCATAAAAAAGAATGTTAACAGAATTCTAGAAATCATAAAAAAAGAATGTTAACAGAATTCTAAAAATCATAAAAAAGAATATGTTAACAGATTTCTAGATAAAAAAAAAATAGTTTAATCTTCTCTCTTTGTCCCCCCCCCCCCACGACGTTACACGACAGAATTAATGATTCTAGAGGTTTTAAAAAAATATGTTTTTTATTTTTGTTCCTTGTAAATGCGTCATGTTCGACACTCCTTGAATTTTACTAGAATATAAAATTGTTTTATGTTCGTAATATACTGAAAACTCATCAAACTTTATAAATGAACAAGTTTTAATTTATTTTTTACAAAACAGAAGATAAATATTGACTTTTTCACATTTTTTAAACTTAAAAACATTTAGTTTAAAAATTGTTAAATTAAAAAATTAAAATTTCTTGATCAAATTTTGATAAATTACAGTTTGTGAAAACTAATTATTTTTCGATAAATGCTCCTGGATCTTATAAACATTATTGTTTTGCAAGATTAATTTGTTTCATTATACTTCTTATGCCTTTGTTTCAGAACTTTTTTGTAGTAGTCAGTTTTTTAAAGTCCTATCATATCATGATACTTGATAAGTGCGGTATCAGAATTTTTCACTTTTCAAATTCAAAAAATGATTTTATTTTTAACATTATTGATTACAGCTGTTAATCGAGCATACCCCTTTTTAATCCTTTTGAAGCGCGCCGAAATTTTTTTTGTGCACCCCCCCTAACGGTTAATGTGCACCCCCCTATAAAACTGTATTAAGAAAAAAAAATTAAGCTTAAAATCTATACCTGATTATTAGTGATCTGACCATAATTACCAATCATACCATTATAAAATCTAGTAGTAAAGAGCAAAAAAAAAATTTAAAAATATATTTTATTATTTTTTGTATCATTTTTCATAAATCATATCAATTTCAATCATATTATGACTAGATTACACTAGAGACAGTATTATTTAAAGCTTAACAAAACTCTGCGTCAATCACCTTGCTCTGAGTGACTGAAATGGATTTTAAATGAAACCCCGGGAAAAAAATATTGTAAATAAGAGTAGGGTACAAGAAAGAGTTTGAGAAATTATCATAAAATGGACAAATTGTGACATTGTCAATTTATAAGAAAAGAAAAAAATCTGAGTATATATGTAAGTTTAATATATTAGAGCCTACCTCTGGCTCTAGAGGACCTAAGGGGTGCACAGGGGTACCCCCCCCCCCCACAACGCCTCTGCTTCTAGTGTGCGTCTTCATCAATTTGTCATTAAAAAAAAAAGTTTTAGAAAAAATTCTAATTTTATTTTTGCAAATTCCATAATTCTTAATACTCTCTGGTTTTCCCTAATATATTTTCTTAAATGGATTTTGTAAACGCTTTTAATTAATTAAATAAGTGTTCCATTAATGAAGTAAGCAATTAATTTACTTGTATATACGAAAATTTCGTCAACAAATTCTGAATTATTAGTACAGAACATTTGTTGATCTTTTAACCATATTTTAAAAGAAGAAATTTGAATACTGCAACTGGCCAACCATCACCACAATTAAAGCACCACAATAAACGCCGTCTTCAAATAATTTGATTAATTGATTGATTGATTGATTGATTAAGGTGACGAGCTACTTCCCAATGCACCGTGGATGTAAGGTTACTTTGTACCAGGATGCTCACTGTACCCATGATATACCCTGGCTTAATATGGTAAGTGGAAGTTCCATATTCATCTTGATTCTCCTAATCTCACAGGCAGTGGTCCAAGGGCCCTAAGTTTGAGTTTTTTTTAGGGCCACGGGCCCCCAAGTTGGAAAGGTCCATTAACATTAGTTATAAATTTAGACCCAAGAGATCTAGGTATAAATTCGCGTTTTTGGTCAAAGGGAAACAAGTATAAATTCTTGTTTTATGTCTAAGGGTTCCTAGCATAATTTCTTGATTTAGGTCTAAAGATCTCTTGCATAATTTCTTGTTTTTGGTCTAAGGCCCCCATGTATAAATTTTTTTTTTAGGTCCAAGGGACTCTTACTTTAATTTCTTGTTAAATGTGTGAGGGCCCCCAAATATTCTTTCATGTTTTAGGTCCAAGGGACCCCTAGTTTAATTTCTTGTTTTAGGTCCACGGTACCCCTAGTTTAATTTCTTGTTTTAGGTCCAAGGGACACCTAGTTTAATTTCTTGTTTTAGGTCCACGGGACCCCTAGTGTAATTTCTTGTTTTAGGTCCACGGGACCCCTAGTTTAATTTCTTGTTTTAGGTCCAATGGCCCCCTTGTTTAATTTTTTGTTTTAGGTCCAAGGGACACCTAGTTTAATTTCTTGTTTTCAGTCCAAGGGACCACTAGTTTAATTTCTTGTTTTAGGTCCAAGGGACCCCTAGTTTAATTTCTTGTTTTAGGTCCAAGGGCCCCCTAGTATTCCTCCTGAGAATAGATCTTGCTGGATGGATTTATATTATTCCATTAGAGGTAAACTAATAGACTCATTAATTAGAAATATATTCATTTATCATTACACTGTATACAAAGAGATAACGTGTAAAAATAGATTCCTTTTGGAATTTACAAAGAATAATTTTTACTTAGCTGAAAACTCTTGTATTGTGGATATCAAGATCAATGCTTGATATCGATCTTTACTTAGTCTGCAGATTAATTTAATCTTTATTTGATAATCCGCATGATAACTGTACCCAGTCAGGGTTTGAGGGGAGCTTAGATCAGGGTAGGAATATATGACATGATGTTGTGGAAAGATATTTTTTTTACAAATTCTCAAAATAAAAGTCTAAGTGCCCGCAGTGGATATACAGATCAAGCCATCGGGATTATGCATACCTAACACAAAAGTTCCAAGCTCTATGTACTCAATAAACTTAGGATCAATAGTTACCATTCAACTGAAATATTTTTTACGTCATAAGGATTTATTTTGCACTAGCAAATTTGCACCTGCAATGAAATTGATATATTTGAATTTTTCAAAGTAAAACTTCAAAATTTGGACTTTTTTGTGGATTCGGAATCCGGATCCTAGATCCGCGCTTTTAAAACAAGAATGAAGGATCAAACTAATCCAAACATTCCTGAAATGGAATATCGTCGTGATTTTAAGCGACTCTCGAGGTTTAAAGAGGAACCTGGAACATTCCAGATTCATAACAGTTCCCTTAAAGCCCTTAGCTGAACACTTTATAATGGGATATTCTTAATCCCGATCAGTAAATTAATCTGGAGATTAAAAACAAGAGGGGAACAAGCATTGTTTAATCTCGAGATTAAGAAAAAGAGTGGATCAAACATTAATCCCGATATCCACCATTCAAAAGTTCCCAGCTCTTATCTGACTAATAATTTAGAAGAGAACGTCGGTTTTTTTTAAAATATGGATATCTTATTCAAACGTGATCAGTCAAAGCTTGTACAGTATATTAATAGGAAATTCTAATGCAGGGTCACTTGAAATTTCGCTTATTGTCCCTTTAAAACTTTTTTATTAACATATCTGATGACGTTAAATCATTTTCTATTGTTTGGTGGATTTCTAAAATCATAAAGCGTATATGTTTCATTTGTGTTGGCTCAGATTTTGATCCGTATTCTTAACTCATCAAAATATATGATTCATCGAGATCATTTTAAGTAATTTTAGGTATTTTTGTATTTGAATACTTGTTCTATCAAGTTTATACTAGTTTTTTTAAACTGAAAGTAGAGAGATAATTAAATATAAACAAAAGGGACAACTTTAGTTCTTAGAACTGCATTTACTTTTTAACGAAAATTCTGCTGAAATACTTATTCTTTAAAGTTTAGATTAAGATAGAAAAACAAGAGAGAATTGGTCTAATTATTTTATTTGCTGTTTACTTTATTACATAAACTGCAAATTAACCAATTTATCACTGATTAATGATGTTATAACAAATCTTAAATCCTGTATTTGATATTATAGTTCATCAGTGAAGTTCTAACATTACAAGTACATACATCGAAAGAATTATTCAAATGTCGTCTTGACATTTTTTCGATGGGGTTATACTATTTTACGTAAATCTTAGTATTTGCAAAAATAAAAAAATAGCCATGAATATGCGGGAACAGTTTTAAAGAGCTCCATGTAATCCTTTAATTAAAAAACCAAATATCTGCAACATTTCATTATCAGAAAGTGAAGAATACGACATTTAATAAATTCTTTCGATGTATGGCTTATTTAGGGTTTAATTGTACTAGTGCCTACTTATAGTGTAATAACGACTTGTTTTTGTTCAACATCTTATATAATTTCTTGTAACTACTTATTCTTTATCTAAAGCATACCGTAGTTAAAGTAAATATTTGTTTTGTTCAGGGGCACAGCATCTAATATGTATAACTGGGTGGGCAGTCTGGACAAAGCTTAAGTTGTTCAGGTAACATGTTCTCTTGGAAAACCAGGCTTTCTCGTTTCCTCGGTCATTAAACAAGTAGTTTCTGTCGGTTTAAATAGATCAGATTGCAAGGTCAGGGGGTCAAAATACTGGTATTTATCGGCAGATATGTGTTGAAAATTGGTGGATTTTATCGCCTTAGAATGCAAATTTTATAGCAGGAGGCAGGTCAGTTGGATCAGAAAGGATTAACTCTGATTGGTTAATCCTTAAACAATAAACATTTTCTCTTGTGTTTTATCGGATTAAGGTTATTCGTCGATGAACTCTTAATTTGTCCTGATTCGTTTAATGAAAACATTGTGAAGTCTTCATTTTCAAGAAATTAAGTAATCCCTTGAATTTAAAAGTTTTTTTTAGATATTAGATTAAGTCATTACAGCTAAGTCTTAGCTCAATTAAAATTACTATTATTTTTAAAATGATTAAAACACTGCTTTTTCCCTTCATTCATGTAACATAACATCTTTATTTAAATAACATGAGTATGTTTTGGATAAATAAGGTCACATCTGTTTTTAAAAACTATTCTAAAATTCGGTGATGGTGATGGACCAAACCTCTGTAGAGTAAAAAAAGTAGATGTTAGTTCCACATTTATTGAAAATATATTTCGGTCTGGGTTGACCCTCGTCAGTTCTTGAGATTGTTTCTGTCACGAATATTGAAAAAACTATTCTGTTATTTTCCTTTTTTAGTTACAAATATTTATTCAGCCTTTCCCTTTCTTGTTATAAAATTTATTTGTCAGTGTTTTTTGAAAACGTTTATCCCAGCTTACTTTTGATTTTACAATTATACTTTTTTCAAAACGTTTATCCCAGCTTACTTTTGATTTTATAATTGTACTTTTTTCAAAACGTTTATACCAGCTTACTTTTGAATTAACAATTATATTTTTTCAAAACGTTTATCCCAGCTTACTTTTGAATTTACAATTATATATTTTTTTTTTAAATTCAAAGTTCAATTCAAGCAACATATTCTCTTAGAAACCAGGCTTCCTCGTTTTTTCGGCCATTTAACAAGATGTTTGTATGATAAATATTTAACTTAAAAATAATTATAGTTATTTTTTTATTCCGTTCCAATTATTTTTTTTTTCTGAAAAAGCGGATTAGATGAAAATTAAATTCTAAGGTCTAAATACAGTTTTCTAGCAGAAATACAGTAAAACATAAGTATAAAATGTGAAACCAAGATGTATAAGGACCAAATTTAATGAATTGAAGAAGTATCTGAACTACATACGACCGGTTCAAATCTTAAATCAGTTAATGAAATCTTTTTAATTTACTGATTCAAAAATGAACCGACAGAAGGTAGTTTAGCGATCTAGCGCAAATTCATTAAATTCTGCCCCAGATCATAATAAATAATAATATTAATAAATGTACAGAGGTGAAGATGCCTTGAATATATACGGGGATACCCTTGGCAGACTACTATGTGAAAAAGCCGACGAAGGAGTTCAGGTTGGTTTTTTAGATATTTGATGCCAAATTTGGACAAATTTTGGGAAGGTTTGTTTAGGTTTAAACAAAAAATATTCAGATTTTTGTGATTTTTTGAGAATTTTGATGATTTTTTACAATAAATTTTGAAAATTCAAAAGACTGTTTAATATAACTTGGATACAAGGGGACTTTTCGCAGTTTCACGACAATTTGATAAATTTAGGGACTTTAAACAAACAAACAAAAGAAACTGCCTGAATTTTAAATTCTCTAATCCTTACATCGTTGCAACCTGACGCTGTAGACTTGTTTTTCAAACCGTGAATTTTGCTAGGTTTATTAGAAGTCAGAGTTTGAAATGTCAAAAGTTTTCACCATTCGGTTGCAAAGATGTAGGAATTGAAGTTTGAATTGAAGTCCAAGTTTTTCTTAAGAATTTCTCTTATTCTTCATTTTTTCACAGAAAGGTCATTTTTTGGGTAAAATCTCACGAGAGTTTGGTTAATCTCCTTTTATAAAGATTAACTTATATAATCATTTAAAAGTTCTTGTGTTTGCAGGTCCGAGTAATGATCTGGAGTGAGAAATCCAGCGGGGATATTTTCGGCGATGAAGGTAATAGAAATCTAATCGGTTTTTTAAAAATCTGACACTCGTTGTCGTTTGTACAATGAAGACGACTTTCGATATTGATTTATAATATGCTTTTAAACAGCTTGGACAAAACATGAAAATGCATACATCGAGAAACTGTCAATTATATCTAAATAGAAAAGTCGTCTTCATTTTATTGATATAAACGCAGATCGCTGTAGTTTCGTTTTCTCTGATTGGCCTTAATTTACACGAACTAATTGATAGCAAGTTATTGTTATTATTATTTTCAATTCAAATAATTTGCCAGTAAAAAAGCACAGTGTTCATAAAATTTATACTTTTTAACCGTCAATTCATTCTTATTAACCAATCTGCAATATTGAAATTACTATAATGATGTACAGACTTTTCGTCCAAAAATTCAAAATTAAATTTTTCACCTTTTTCAGTTCTCAATTGTTAAATAGAGCGAATAGCTTAATTATACTAAAACTAGTATATTTTTTATAATAAAAATGGCTTGTTTTGCAAATGCAACCGTGACATACCTAGCTGAAAAACGTCTTTGAAAGAGAAAAAGAAAAAAATCACAACAAGAGTTTTTTAAATTGTTTGTTAGGTATGATGGGAACCCATGATATGGAAACCTACAAATTCTTTAAGGATCCTAAAAACTACCAAACCCAAAATAAGGTATTTTTAAACTTAAATAAAAATAAAAACGCTCAAAATCTTGATGAATAATCTGCACGCAAAGAAATGTTGTAAAACTGATGATAAATAATGTTGCGTAAATATGGAAGAATAATACGTGGCATTATACGTAATATTTCATCATGTTTCCTCTGCAATGCACCTGTGTTTTACTAAAGACGTACTTTGTAATGTTTCATTTACTATTTTTGATTTTTTTCTTAACTTCTTAACTTTATTTTCTTAACTCATACAGTAATAACCAGAAAGCTGTAGAATGGGAAGATGATATTAAAGTAATACTGAAGTGCATTACAAAGCAAAAAGCTGTACTAAAAAGTTATTTAGTCACTTACACTGCACTGTGCACTGTGCCTCATGAAGTCATAACTTGAGTTTAAAAGTCGAATTCCTATTCCAGAATTTTCTGGTCATCACTGTAGTTCCAGTAATATATAGTAATAATAGTTACAGATATATTGTACATATTCGAAAAGTTTTTTTTTTAGTTTTCCGGTGTTTGTTTTTCTTTAATTTCCTCTGAACCAACATTAAAACTAAACAAAATAAATAAATATAAACATTTATTGCTTGCTAACAGTGCTCTCGTTCTACAGTTTATCCAAAAGATGTCCTTTTTTTGTTAAAATTGATCTTAATTACAATTTCCTAAATATATTTTTAGGTCATCTGTGCTCTAACTCCTAGAGAATTGGACACTAAGGTTAGTAAACATTTGACTTCATTCTCATTTGATTTATTTATCGGACCATCTGCAGCAAGTTGAGCTAATTCTCTCTAGTCATTAACTTTCATCATAGAGATCAAATTATCCGGAAACTGTTTTTTGCATATTTTAAATTTGACAAAGTGTAAGTATTAAGCAAATGTTTAAAAAACTGCTAAACATTTGTTTTAGTCAAAATAATAGAGCAAGTTGAACCGCTTCTCTTGAACATGAACCAGCTCACAACTAGGGTTTCCAGCAAACGAACGTTTCGCGAAAAAATGCAAACATGTTTGGTCACATTTTGCAAACTTTTTCGCGAAAATAAATAAAGCGAAAACGAAGCGAAATTTCACGAAATGTTTGATATCTCCTAGTTGTTTTTAAATTCATATTTATATTTTGTGTTAATCCATCAATTGGGCTATGATAATGAGTCTCAGTCTTGTATACTCATAATTTAGTCTTTTTTATGAGTTTTAGCAAATTTGTTCGCGGAACAGATTGAAGCGAAACTTCGTGGAAAGAAAACGAAAATTTTGGCATTTTTCGCGAGCGAAAGAAAGGCGAAAATAAAGCGAATAAAAAAAATAACGAAAAATGCGAAATTTTTTAAAAACTATTTTTCTTTTCTCTGGAAACCCTACTCACAACTAATGTGGGTAAACTTAATCTACACAGTTAATCTACTTCAAGCTATTTATAAAATTTGGTTCTTGGTTACAGAACATACCTTTATTTTTCGCTCATGCTTAAATTTAAACGATATCAGTGTTGTTTCATAATTATGTATTCCTCTAATGTTGAAAAGTTCTAACTCCATTCTTAAATAATTTTTGAACCGTGTAAACTTAGAATTAAACTGAATACTTATTAGAATTTTTAATGTTTTTAAATTTTTACCAAATACTACACAATATAAACTTTAGATCCAGTGTTTCCTCTCTGTAATGTTATTTTGTTGTTATTATTTTGAAACTTTCAGGAAAAAGTTATTTATGCGAGAAAAAAAAATCAAAAATACGCCGAAACTTGCAGACTTTCTATTCTTTTTTCAAACCTTTCCCCAATGATAAATGAATCTATTTAGCGATAGAAACCTCAAAACATTATCAAATTGAGTAAAAACTAATGGAATAACTGTTTGTATTGTCATCTAATCTTGTTTTTATGCTGGACGAAAATCCTTTTATATCTTTAATCTTTATATAATCTGTTCTGGACCATTAAACGCAGGAACTTGGCAGTATATTCTAGGTGCTATCTCATTTGAACTACTGCCGTTTGAACTATTGTTCATTTGAACTATTGTTCATTTCAACTACTGCACGTGGGACCACGTGAGTAGTTGAAATGAACAATAGTTCAAACGAGTAAATATATTGCTCATTTGAACTATTTTTCAGTTTAATTAGAACTATTTTCATTTGAACTATTAAAATATTATTAATGAAATAAACAAAAAATAGTTCAAATGAACATAAAAATAGTTCAAATGAACATAAAAATAGTTCAAATGAAAAAAAAAATAGTTCAAATGGACAAAAAAATAGCTCAAATGAGCAATAAAATAGTTCAAATGAACAAAAAAATAGTTTAAATGGGCAAAAAAATAGTTCAAATGAACAAAAAATAGTTCAAATGAATAAAAAAATAGTTCAAATGAACAAAAAAATAGTTCAAATGAACATAAAAATAGTTCAAATGGACAAAAAAATTGGTTCAAATGAACAAAAAAATAGTTTAAATGGACAAAAAANTACAAGTACAAGTACAAGTACAAGTACAAGTACAAGTACAAGTACAAGTACAAGTACAAGTACAAGTACAAGTACAAGTACAAGTACAAGTACAAGTACAAGTACAAGTACAAGTACAAGTACAAGTACAAGTACAAGTACAAGTACAAGTACAAGTACAAGTACAAGTACAAGTACAAGTACAAGTACAAGTACAAGTACAAGTACAAGTACAAGTACAAGTACAAGTACAAGTACAAGTACAAGTACAAGTACAAGTACAAGTACAAGTACAAGTACAAGTACAAGTACAAGTACAAGTACAAGTACAAGTACAAGTACAAGTACAAGTACAAGTACAAGTACAAGTACACGTAAAAGTACAAGTACACTGCTTAACCACTGTTTAACCAATGTTTTACCAATGTTCACTAAGAATAATCGACTTTAAACCGATTCAGCGAAATTTATTCTTACATTCAGGTCAGGGTTTACATTCAGGGTTTACTTCAGTCATAAACTTCGGGAGCTTTTCATTAAATATACTTTAAAGAAACTATTTTTTTTTAATCTTTCAGTCGTCATTTAAGATCTAAGATGTGGGGGTTGCAAATAAAAATATTTACTTTGAATACTTGGTAGGATAATCCAAATTTTTTTATTCACTTTTTATAATGTAATGCGGAAAATTTGAGACTTGACTGATTTCAGTGTGCACTCGAAAAACTCAAACAAACAGGTTTTTTTAACAGCTATGCATTAACTTACTTTTAGGAGCTAACAGACAGTCTACAGAACCAGTTCAGTTCATCTATGTACACTCACCATCAAAAATCAGGTTTAATTTTTAATGTATGCATATCTCTTCATAAATACTAAATATATATACAACATAGTTCCATGGCGTGTGCGGGTCAACATTTTTTAGTCAAAGTTTTCTTTATTTTTATATATAGAAGAAGGCTTTTCAAGGAAGATTCTTTAATATTAAACTATAAATTGTAGACACAGATTCCAAAGAAGAGGAATAAACGAGTGAACAGTTGGGATTCTAGGATAAATAGCGGAATTTAAATTTTTATTTTATTGGACAATGCAAACTGTACACAACATACCATTAGTAGACCTTCCTCCCTCTAAAACAAGAATTAGAAATAAGATGAATTTTAAAAATATTTAAATTTTAGTGATTTTGGACGAGGAATGTAGTTTTCAGCCTGATGGACGAAGAAAGCTGATTGCTTACGTTGGAGGCCTTGATTTAACAGGTTGGTGGCTTTTTAATGTACTGTTTCAAATTACACACCACATACTAGACAGAATAAAATAAAATTATTTAGCTAAATAACATAATGACTTAAATAGGTTCCAGACCGCCCCATTTCTGTTTATTTACTTTGTACGGTGTGGCGGTGTACTGTACTGTACTATACTGAAACGTTCTGTACTGTACTGTACTGTAAACTTTTAGTATAGTTCTTTGATAAACTGAACCTGACATTTTACGAGCGATTTATAGTCTCAAGAACTCAAGGTTCATGATACTATAACTGTACCGTATATTTTACTGTACATAACAATATCAGGTAATACATCGTATAAGTATTGTTAAATTTTCTTTTTTCTAATTCTCTACTGTACACTCTTACATCAAAACAAAGTGTACTATACTGTACCGTACTTTTCTTTACTGTACTGTACTGTACTGTACTGTACTGTACTGTACTGACTGTACTGTACTGTACTGTACTGTTCTGTTCTGTACTGTCCTGTACTGTACTGTACTGTACTGTACTGTACTGTACTGTACTGTACTGTACTGTAGTGTACTGTAGTGTACTGTAGTGTACTGTAGTGTACTATAGTGTACTGTAGTGTACTGTAGTGTGTTGTAGTGTACTGTACGGTACTGTACTGTACTGTACTGTACTGTACTGTACTGTAGTGTAGTGTACTGTAGTGTACTGTAGTGTACTGTAGTGTACTGTAGTGTACTGTAGTGTACTGTAGTGTACTGTAGTGTACTGTAGTGTACTGTACGGTACTGTATTGTACTGTACTGTAGTGTGCTGTAGTGTACTGTAGTGTAGTGTACTGTAGTGTACTGTACTGTACTGTACTGTACTGAACTGAACTTTTTATAATACTGATTGTAGGTGGAAGATATGATACCCCATACCATCCTCTCTTCTCTACTCTCAAGACAGATCATGACGGAGACTTCAGGAAAATAATTCAAATTTGGATTCAGCCTAAAATAAAGATACGTTTATTTCTTGGCTTAAAAATCATGAATACCATGTCCCTTAATTAGTAGATTTAAAGTCTTAATCAATTTTCATATTTTATTCGGGACACTGTCTCGTCTCCGTTTTAAGGTAAATGCTTATTCAATTTATCTCTTTTTTGAACAATTGTTTAATATAGAAACTCTAATGCCAAAGGGACTCCTCCTCATACTGGGCCTAGGGAACCCTGGCATGATATTCATTGTAAGGTCAGTAGTTTTATTTAAAGCTAGTATTTTGATTTGATTGTAAGGTGAAAAATTCTTTGTAATGTCAGTTTTTTCATTGTAAAGTTATTAGTTAATGTTTAATGTCAGTAGTTTCATTGTAAGGTCGGTTATTTCATTGTAAGTTAAGTAGTTTCATTGTAATGACAGTCGTCTCATTTTAATGTCAGCAATTTCATCTTAAGGTCAATAGCTTCATTGCAAAATCATTAGAATGTCAGTAGTTTTATTGTAAGGTCAGTTGTTTTATTGTAAGGTCAGTTGTTTTATTGTAAGGTCAGTAGTTTCATTGTAAGGCCAGTAGTTTTATTGTAAGGTCAGTTGTTTTATTGTAAGGTCAGTTGTTTTATTGTAAGGTCAGTTGTTTTATTGTAAGGTCAGTAGTTTTATTGTAAGGTCAGTTGTTTTATTGTAAGGTCAGTATTTTTATTGTAAGGTCAACATTTTATTGTAAGGTCAGTAGTTTCATTGTAAGGCCAGTAGTTTCATTTTAAGGTTAGTAGTTTTATTGTAAGGTTAGTATTTTCATTGCAAGGTCAGTAGTTTGATTGTAATGTGTATGAGTAACATTTTTACAATTATTTTAGTGAAAGATGAATATTTTTATAACATTTGATTTGTTTTTAATTCTAGAATTAAATGTTTTAAATAACACAGTTTTTTAGTATTCGAATGATAAAATATTTGCTTAAACCTTTTTCTAAAAATATTTGAATAATAACGCTGATAATAATAATACTGTAGGTTGAAGGTCCTGTTGCCCGCGATGTTTTAGAGAACTTTATTGAACGATGGGAGAAGCAAGGACCGGGCACAGGAACTCCGTACATTGATGATAAAATGATGAGGTAGGATTTTCAAGCTTAACATTCAATCATTTTTTATTAAAGGGACTGTAAGCATATTGTCAAGTGACCCTCGATGCATAGATGGAAATGCCCGATTCACAGTAGTGTCCTTAAAAGCGTTGTCTGATCAAGTATGAAGTAGAAAAAATAACGTATATAATATTGAACACTGATAATTTTTAGTTGTGATAAAGGTTTTAAGAGTACCATTGTGAATCGCATAAAGGGTCACTCGAAGTTACGCTTACATTCCCTTTCAGTCGCCATTTTTATTTTGACATCTAATCCCTCTTGCTGCAGTTGTCTTTTGTATTAGGCTTTTTAGATTTATAGCGTTAAATTTCAATGAAGACTTCTATACAAATTTTTATATTCAAAAATAAAAGAACTAGGAATTTTGTCGGAAATATGGTTTGATGATGTATTGATTAAAACGACGTTTACAAAATGTCGTTCCCTTCACGTATGTAAGCTGCTTTTAAGCGACATTGACCATGCTCTATTACGATACCCTTTAAACCCTTATATGATTAATAAAATGGAGAATATTGTCGTTTTTCTTGCGTGTTCACTTTTGACAATTTCTTCCATTGTTTCTAAAGCAGAATTGTGCCGTTGGATACTGTTTTTGGGAATTGAACATGCCACTCGAAGTATGAAAAATCACTTGAAAATACGCTCACAGTCCCTTTAATGTTCTCTGGAGGTTTTTATTTCAAAGTAAATATATTTAATTTAATATTTAGGAGTTTGAACCCTGTAGCAGTGAGCCCAGTGTCCAGCCCTGATAGAGAATGGAATGTCCAGGTTAGGAATAGCTTTATTTTCAAAACAACTGTACTGCAGCTTATGCATGGATTGAAAACTAAATTGTGCCCGTGCACTGGTGCAGTGAGCAGCTTAGAGTTTGATAATACATCTCCTAGAAACCGCTGCAACTTTACTTGAAAACAAAATATTGACTTGTATCTTGACAGGTTTATTGATTGAACACTCATAAACGAAAATTCGAACTTTCAAAGATACATTATGTTCATTATTCAAAGTATGCTTATATCAAACCTTTGATTAAATTTCCCAAGATTTAATGTACAAAAATAATAGCTTTTACGAAATTTACGATCGTCGGCAGTTGAAGATCCGAGCTTTTAAGAGCGAAAACCCCAAAAGCAGTTAATTTTTACTGAACCCAAGGCCATCTGAAACCCGAGGCTTGACTTGAGCATTACTTAGGTCTTAGTAGACGTTAAACCGGTTTTTACTCGGGTTTAAGCTTTAAAACTCTCATGGGATCTTGTGCTTCAGATCTGGCTTAAATTTTTTCAATAACTAGCTGAAGGGCTCGTTAAAAAAAGTTTAAGAAAATAATCAAAAAAAAATTGTAAGAAAAAAATTTGATTCTTTTAACATATGTCAACCCCGGGCTACCCATGAATGTCCACAAAAAATGTCAGTCCATTAGGTCCAGCCGTTTGGCCGGCCAGACGGAACATATCCGAATTTCTTGTTTTATAATATGATAATCTTATGAGGAAAAAAATGTAATAATGGAAATTCTTAAACGAGATGAAATAATCTTGATGTGTTCTTTAATTATTATAATAACTGTCAATCCTGAAATCTGAGATTTCAGGCTTAAGCTAGCTCCCTTCCGTTTAAACCAGAAATGCAAGAAAAAAGGTTGCTTCAATAGCACACTTAAAGAGACACGTTACTGAATATTGATATAAATAATCCAATATTGTGTTTTCAGTTCTTCCGATCTATAACCTCCGACTCTGCTGTGTTCGATCAGAAGAAGATGAACGATGAAATGCTGCTCTCAAGAAAAAAAGGTAGCAGTATTTTAAAGGGAGTGTTCGCGAAAAATTAAAGGGGGTGTAATATCAACTATATGCGAATACATCGAATGGAATTCGACAATTGTAGGTTATAATATTTGAATGAGTAGTTTTAAATTTAGTTTAATTAATAACAATCTGAGTGAAAAAATACAACTACGTGAATTTGTATGGACTCTTAAGCTCCTGAGTGTTGGACGTTTTTAAACATTTTCTCCTTTTAAAAGAAATCTTTTTTCACAAGACGATTTCGTTTTAAGATTAGAATTTCTTAATTATGTGGAACTTTTTAGTCTTTTAAAAAGTCATTAATTAAAACGTGTCAAGCATAAGTATCCCCCTTAACAGATAGAAGTAAAGTTAGTGCGATAAACATCGGAATAAATTCTATAACAGCCTATATATACCCTCTTTCATTTTTCGCCAACACTTTCTTTAAGGAAAGTAGACCTGAGTTAATTTTACTTTAAATGGAGAATCACTTATTATAGCTTCAGTTTACCCTTTTCTAGATGTTTTTTACTATTAGGATAAAATTGTGAATCTCTTAAAAAGTTAAAAATTGTTTTTCGTAATCAAATTAGGTTTTCATATCGAAAGTTTGTCCTACTTTTTTTCTTAAGATAAATTGAAAAAGAAATTTTCTTTTTTTCTGAATTATTTTATTTAATTCCTAGCCTTTTCAATGATGCTTAGTAATTTTTAAGTTTTTAAAAACCTTCTCCTTTTATGATTCTTTCTAAAAAAAAAAATCTGTTTTGTTTAGGTCGGTTTATCGAGCAGAGTATTACACAGGCGTATATTCAGATGATCAGGAAAATATTCATTATTTGTTAATTATTATTTATTATGAATAATATTATAATGGTAAGGATTTAGATTGATTTCATTATTAAGCAGTCCAGTATTAAAAAATCTTAAAACGGAAAAAAGATTTTTTTCATTCTTTTTTAAAAATTTACTATATCCAGCTTTTTTAGAGTTTCTTTCAGCCGGAAATTTTGAGTTGACAAGAAAATATAAATTTGTTTGAATGAGCTTTACTTTTATCCCCTCTTAACATTCTTCTCTGTTTACAAAAGTAACCAGCCACTAGCTCTGATTTTACCTTTTTTTAAAGCTGGAAAAATTAGTAAATTTTTTATAAATGATATTTGTTCTACAGGAATGCGCAAAATTTTATCTACATTGAAAACCAGTATTTTATGGGTTCAGCTTACGAGTGGGATACAGATAATCAGGTGACAGCCAGGTTTAAGGGAACTGTCAGATAATCAGGTGACAGCCAGGTTTAAGGGAACTGTCAGATAATCAGGTGACAGCCAGGTTTAAGGGAACTGTAAGATAATCAGGTGACAGCCAGGTTTAAGGGAACTGTCTACTAAAGAGCTAAAACTTATTAATCTTATTTTCTTACACTTGAAAGTTTATTCCAAAAAAGTATAAAACAGACAGAACGACAAATCATCTTGTATCAATGCATGAAAAATGCCTGTAAGTCTCGACTTTTAATCTTAGTACGACCTATATATTGGACTTTTTTTTCGTTTATATTTAAAACAATTTTAAAGCAAACAATTTCTCCTAAAAAAAATTTCAGAAGTTGTTATCTTATTCGTGATGTTAACTGTTATTATTTAGACCCTGTGTAACCACACTATCCCAGCAGAAATAGTTGCCAAGATTGCAAACAAGATCAAGGCAGGAGAGCGGTAGGATATAACTTAAACTTTACAACATTATAATCAGGAGACATATATTTTCTTGTCTCTTCTTCCATTCTTTATTATTCCCCCTCTATTTTATTCTTTATAGAATACTCCTCTACTGTTTTCTTTAAAATTCCTCCTCTACTGTTTTCTTTATAATTCCTCCTCTACTGTTTTCTTTATAATTACTCCTCTACTGTTTTCTTTATAATTACTCCTCTACTGTTTTCTTTATAATTTCTCCTCTACTGTTTTCTTTATAATTCCTCCTCTACTGTTTTCTTTATAATTCCTCCGCTACTGTTTTCTTTATAATTCCTCCTCAACTGTTTTCATTATAATTCCTACTCTACTGTTTTCTTCAT
The DNA here is from genome assembly GCF_000591075.1 of Eurytemora carolleeae. Taxonomy (NCBI): domain Eukaryota; kingdom Metazoa; phylum Arthropoda; class Copepoda; order Calanoida; family Temoridae; genus Eurytemora; species Eurytemora carolleeae. The sequence goes on from NW_019396223.1 coordinate 152,617, forward strand.
AATTCCTCCTCTATTGTCTTCTTTATAATTCTCCCTCTACACTCTTCCTTATCACCCCTCTTTTTACCAGATCCTGTTGAAGTCTTTTTCCCCACCCCCTTATAAAATATTTTTTCCCATCTGTTTTCATGCTTTTTCATTCACTGAAATACAAAATTTATCGAAACATTATCGAATGATCTGAAGATGATGTTGTTTTTCTGTTGTTAGAATTATCAGGGTGGCCAAAATGTACGGATTGTACGGATTGTTTTTTTAACCCTAAAATTGTACGGATTGTACGGATTTGTTTTCAAATTGTACGGATTTATATCCTGGAAAATACACCGTTTTTTTAAATTTTCACTCATTTCAGCAAATTTTTGATGAAAATAAAAAAAAAATTCTCCTCAAAATGAAGTTAGTTTAACTTATTTTCTGCATTCTAAATAATATTAGATTGATTAATGTTTCAATTGACAATCAAAATTCATTCATAATTTTCGAGATATGTCCAAGAAGTGTTTATTTGAGAATATGTTCCATAAGTACTTGTTTGATTGCTTATTCAAGAAGATGTTCCAGTATCCTGTACCCAGTATCTTGTACCCAGAATTATGTACCCAGTATCCAGTATCCAGTATCCAGTATCCAGTATCCAGTATCCAGTATCCAGTATCCTGTATCCAGTATCCAGTATCCAGTATCCAGGTTCCTGTATCCAGTATCCTGTATCCAGTATCCAGTATCCAGTATCCAGTATCCAGTATCCTGTATCCAGTATCCTGTATTAAGTTCAATATCCTGTATCCTGTATCCTGTATCCTGTATCCTGTATTCATTCAATATCCTGTATCCTGTATCCTGTATCCTGTATCCAGTATCCTGGATCCGGTATCCGGTATCCGGTATCCGGTATCCTGTATCCAGTACCCTGTATCCTGTATCCTGTATCCTGTATCCAGTATCCAGTATCAATCCAGTATCCTGTGTTCTGTTTCCAGTATCTTGTATCCTGGATCCAGTATCCTGTATCAAGTATCCTGTATCATGTACCCAGTTTCATGTACCCAGTTTCATGTACCCAGTATCATGTACCCAGTATCATGTACCCAGTATCATGTACCCAGTATCTTAATAGTCGAGAAAGTATTTTCAAGCAAATCTATGAATTGTCTGATGTCCCCTAGTATTTTTGATGCATTTTCGCTAAAATTTTGCATTTATTTTTTACAAAATTTTCGTTTTTTGCATAATTACCATTTTTATCATGAAATTTTCGAATTTTTTCGCGAAATTTTTGCATTTTTTTCGCAAATTTTTTCATTATTTTTTCGCAAAATTTTCGGAATTTTTTTTTCACGAAATTTTCGCATTGCGAAGCACAATTTGGCGAAAAAGGGAAAATTTTTGCATTTTTAACGAGCAAACTAAAATCGAAAATGAGGCAAAATGGTCGCGAAACATTTTTTTCGCATAAGAGCAAAATTTTTGTGAGTTTTCCTTTTTGCTGGAAACCCTACTTGAAAGTTTAACGTTTGAATCATCCATTGTGATTAAATAGCATGTAGTAATGGAAGGATCTCTATTTTAAAGTTAAAACTTCAAAAAGTGTGACGCTGCAGAACTTAAAAAATGCATTTTTGTGTATAAACGTTTTGAAAGGTTTTCCCTAATATTATGATCAAAAGTTGAACGTTTCAGAATTTTTTAATAATTAAATAATCAGGAAACAAAAGTTTTTATACAGATTATAATTAATTTGTATAATGTTTAACATTCAAAAATGTTTAATTCCGTAACTCAGCAGAGAAAAATATATACCCCCTTCAATCCCTTTTAAATTACAGGATGTGAAGAAAATCAATGAGTTGGAGAAATTGTATGGAAGTATTTATAATGTTGATCTATTTGCTGGAGGTATTCTAGAGGTAATAAGATTTAATGAACTAGATGTTAATCTTTAGGTGAAAACTTATAAGGCGATTATTATGTTAAGCTCAAACTCAATTAGTTGTAGATCAAGAACTATGGCAAACGCCCCTGCTCTGAAGTTTCTAAAAATTAAATTAAATATGTTAATTATCTGCCAAAAAAGTTTCTACCTGAAATATTTAAGTTTTTCATTTATATTATTTTATTGCGATACTGTTTTATATCTTGGTTTTCTACTTTTTATAAAAACAAAACTTTTTTTAGTTTTTTCTTTTTCTTTCAGGATCCAGTGCCCCAAGGGAGGGTTGGTCCCACCTTTGCCTGCATTATAGGAATGAGCAAACATATTAATTTGATTTCTTTCAGTGCATAAGATCCAAATTAATCATATACGCAACAGTTTAGTTCCTTTCACAAAAATATTATGATCTATCCACAAATTCATTTTAAACACAAATTTAAATGTGAACTAATGATAGATCATAAAAACCATTCTTATCCTAAATTTAAAAATGTTTTTTTCTACATTAATTTAATAAAAGAGTAAAAAGAACATTTAAGAACATAGTAAAAAATTAGTAACTGGAAGAAAGTTTCTTGATCAGGATTCAATTCCAATATTTAAAGGTTGAATCCAGGATATGTAGCAGGATTCAAGTTCATTGTTTCTAGGATGAATCCAGGATTTAAATCTGGATGTGCACTGTTGCCTGTGAAATATTTTTTTTCCATGAGACCCAATTTTGATTAGAATTATAGTTTACTTTTCTTTGATGTATGAAAATAAGTTGCTTTTCAGCTGAGGTTTTCAAAAATCTACGTGCTGGAGACAGGTTAGTTTTTAAAATTTTATATTTAGTTGAGACCTATACAATTAACTAAAGACGACATTTAAACAACCTGAAGTGTATTTGATCAATTATTGTTTTACCCATAATTTGGAAATTTTAAAGTATTCTTGAAATGGGTTTGTACTTTGTACTGTGTACACTGTCCAGTACACAATTTTTGTGTTTTCATTGTACGTTTTAAATCATGTCTTAAAAGACGTTGTCCACTGTTTTATGTGTTCCACAGTTCTTTATTCCACTAAAATTGATTAATTTTGGTTGCACTCAGTCCTGTACATTTTTGGATAAAGGGGGTGGGGCAATGCCCTTTTACAAAGTAAAATGCACCTATTCCGCCTTAAATTTTTTTTTAAACTGGGGTAAGAGCACATGTATCATCGACCCCCATCCCACCACCTCAGTAATGACCAAATGGTCAAAGATAAGGAATAAATTCCTCATAAAAAACAAAAGCAAAATATTTTTAACGGACAACTTCTTTCCATCTAAGGGCCTCAGTATATTACATGCAATTACGGCTCTTGGCTCTTATATCAATATTTTATGATTCTTTAGGGGACCACCAACATTTTTATAATCCTTAAGGGGACCACTAAACTTTCTCCAGAACTTCTCTAAATGTTGGTCCACGGAGTAATCTCAAATGACTTCTTTATTTTAGAGTTGCATTCCCTAATACAACGGTACGCTTCAAACCCTAGTCTGAGCTACAGGGTGTCCCACATCAAATTAGACTGCGTCAATGGGTCTAAATTACGATTTGGGGGACAAATCAGAAAATTTAAGAAGAATGAATCATTTTGAAAAATTTAATAAGGCTAATAGATTTTTTTTTGCAGAAAATGCTAGATTTTTTTAGTATAATGTGCGTATTTAGGTGTTAATGATTGGAGATAATCTAATATGATGTGGGACGCTCTGTACAAAAAGGATGGACTCGTCATTTTTGAATTTTGTCGATTTTTTCTTTATATTACAGGGTTGTGTATCTTGCTGCAATCCCTGTATTTTAAGTATCATTTCTAATCAAGGTTCTGGTTTGAGAACCCGGGAGTCTTTACTCCTGAACAACTTAACGAAATTGAAAAAGCATCTTTTGAGAAACTATTCTGCAACACTGGAGATAATTTACAGTAAGTTTAAATTAAACAATTTATTTTAAGAATAATGTTTAAAATGTTTTGAAAGTTTTTATGTTTTTAACTTAGTTGTGTCTCTTTAATTTGTATTGATAAGCTTCCTTGTTTTCAGGACGATTCCCAATGAGGTTTTCCAGTTTATTCCAGCTGATGAATTTGATATAGAGGAGGATATTCAGAGTTGTGATGATGTTGAAGATTATTGCTTGGATCCATGGATAGGTATTATTATATTTAATGTTTCTAATTGTACACTGGGGACGGACGAAATATCAGCGGTTCAACAAAGTTTTCAAGCAAATACTTTTGTCTTAAATGTCCATTGTCCATTGTCTATGGTTAAAGATGAACAGTTTGCTCACAAAGTTGTAAAGTATTTTTGCATAATTAAAATCAAGGGTGAAGAACTTTGTTGCTGCCCAATTTTTCATTTTCCTCTCAATTTTATTTTATACCATTTACTGTTGGGGGTGATTGTTTTAATTTGCAGATATCACACAATTAAAAACATTAAAATTTAACTTGAAATTACAACTATTTATCTCTCGTAGAAACTTGAGTAACCAAGATTTTATTTATTTCCCTAAGCTATATCAAGAATTTAAAACCTAACCTATAATTCCTATCTTAATATATTAACCAAAAAACATCTTCCCTTCAGTATATTTGTTAAGATCCTGATGCTGCCTTGATACCATTGACTGTGATGTGTGGGTCTTCTGATTCTGATGAAAAAGAACTAACCGTAATTGCTGATGGTGTAACCCTTATAACTGAAACTTCTTTATCTGGTACGCGTGTAGGAACTAAAGTGGAGATTTCAAGGTCAGTTTCTAATCTTTTCATCGATGGTTTTTACATTGCATTTGCATTAAAGATTTAAACTTTAGCATCAAATGTATCAAAATATCCTCTTTCCATGATTTTGTAAAAGATTCATTCAAGACATCATTAACAGTTCAACAAACACAAAAAAATTAGTCAGGACTCTAAAATCATACAATATTGTTTTTCAATGCTGATTTATTAGTCAATTCAATTTTGAAAATGGTTGGTTGGTAGGATGTCAAAATCTCTCTGATTTGATTTGAACCTTGTGTATTTAGCAAAATTGTGGCCTATTGTAATTTCCGTCATACCTTGCTCATGTAGTTATTACGCAAATCCTGTAATGCGATAAACCCATTCCATGTACGTAGAAATATATATACTCTTATACCCATATTGTGTATGTTAACTACATTGTAGATATAACAGCGCATAACTTGTAATTATTCTGTTACTGACCCATTTCTCATATGAACTACTAAATAAACCTCAGTTAAATGAGACTGCTGAATACGGTAATAGAAGAGCCTGTGATTACGGTATTAGAAGTAATACAGTTCTAGTTAACATATACGAGCGGAGATCGTGCCTTGAGTATTGGTGTTGATCTATTAATTGCTAGTGTCTGTATTGAAATTTATAGCTAACTAGATCCCGCCCTGTGTAGTGACATTTATTAGTCACAGGATTGTAGCCATGTGGATCGTGTCCTGGTTGAGACATTGATTAACTGATTGCTAGTCTCTGTATTGACATCGATAGCTAACTAGATCGCGCCCTGTGTAGTGGCGTTGATTAGTCACAGGATTGTAGCTGTGTGGATTGTGTCCTGGTTGAGACATTGATCAATTGATTGCTAGTGTCTGTATTGAAATCGATAGCTGATGAGATTGCGCCCTGTGTAGTGGTGTTGATTAGTCACGGGATTGTTGCTGTGTGGTTTGTGTCCTGTTTGGTTTGATAGCGGACGGATTGGACCAGGATAGATACATCTTGAGAAATTGTTATGGAGTAGGTGTTTACTACATGAAGACCTGTACTCACTCAATAACTCATTCTCAGAGCCCTCTCTGTATAACTATACAATAAATGCACATATATATATGTATGCATTGTTCAAGCCGATTCTGTCACCTGTAGGACTAAGTCCAAGTCACTATTTTCTGATAATAATATTCACACAAATTGTTCAGGAATGTTGATGTGTTAGTGCTTAACTGTGTTAGAACAGCATCCTCTGAAGTTATTGTAGCTGCATATTCTGATATAGTAGGAACCTCATCTGTCTGGAAATGTCATCAAGGTCCATTACAGGAGGCATGGCTTGAGGTAAAATTATCCAGGGTAGTTGGGCGTTTAAGAAATTGTTAAATTTGAAAAATATTCCTTACTTGATTTTAGAGAGCCTTAACCCTATTCCTGACGTTTTTCGGAAAGAAAGTGATGGTCTGAGGCTGTTCAATTTGTTTAACATTTCTAACCAAAACATACCCCCCACTCTAGACTCAAAGTGGGGCTTTTATACCTACTGCCTGAGTTCTCAGGCTTACTGCCTGAATGCTTTATTTTATCTTTACCCAACTTAATCTATATTTAAATCTACTTCTGGTCATTGAATTTAACTTTTTACAGCTCTTTTGAAAACCTTGAACAAAAGAAAGCAGATTGCATAGTTTTTTGCACAGATGCATTGAAATTTTTTTCACATTTTCAGTTTTTCTTGATTAAAAATGTAGTTTTTGAAATTTTTAAAAAGTTTTTGTATTTGCGGTGGTAATAGCTTTCCAAAAAAGTATAATGAATCATATTTCTTGCACTTTTTATTTTTGCTAATATTTTGCTTACTAACTTGATACTGCAATAAATATTAGCAATTTTGTCGGGGGGGGGGGGGCATTTCTGTGACCTTAAGATCCCAGGATACTAAAGTGTCATTTAACATAATTTTGATAAAATTCAGATTTTAGAAAAGTTTAGTTTCTGGGACCATAAAGAGCCCGTCAGATGCAAAACTTCTCTTGCTGTCCCAATAATTAAACACTTAAATTACTATCTTTCTAATAAATAGATAGTATTTATATGTCTTGGGATGGGCAAATTGTATTTGGCACTGATAAATAAAATTTGCAGTACATTATTATCTTTTTAAAACTACTATTAATTCCTTATTTTCTAGGCTGACTTTGATGATTCAATGTGGGATAATGGTGTAGAACTCATGCCATCAATGGTAGATGGACAATTTTCTTCTGCTATAAAATTACCTTCGGAGGTAGATGATTTGAAGATTATGAAAAATATATTAAATAAACCTCCTATATTCCGACATTCTAAGGGAAAATTTATTTTTAGAACAATCTTGTATGCAGATGGACTTCAGCTCCAATTATAGGTAAATATTTCATAGTTGTTGCTGATATTTATATTAGTAATTTATTTCTCCTTGAATTTATATGCAAGTTTTAAGCTACTAATTACCACCCCAGACCCTGTAATTTCTATTTCGCCCCCCCCCCTTCGCAAAAGTGCCAGTTGCGCCACTGATTAGCCCCTACAAGGTAAAAGGTGGCCGTTTTAATGACTCATTTACATGCTCAATGTACAGTTACTTTGTAGTAACTATAGTTTTAAGCATTTTGATCACTTCCAATAATATAGAGCTTCAGAGGAAAAATAAAAATAAGTTAAGTGTGAAAAAGAGTCTGTTTCTGAATTACCAATAAGTCTTTATTCTAGAGGAAGCACTGTTTGAGGCAACATGTACTGATGAAATTGAGGTTTTTGTGGATGGAGTTAAAACTGCAATACCTTTTGAGAATTATGCAATGTACATTGGACAAGTTCTATTATCTTCAAGGTGAGATTCTCTCTTATTATGCAATGTTGTTGTCGCAAAGGAACAAGATTCTGACGATGAACAGATAGACAAGGTATAATCCACGAATCAAAATCGATAATGCAGAAAACTCTTTATTTCCTAAAAAAAATAACGAAATGAATAATGATAAATAATTATTACAGGGTTTACAAATTTATAATGAAAAGATTCTTACGATCTATTTTCCTATTAGTCTTAATGTTAATGGTTGACAAATGTACATTGGACAAGTTCTTCTATCTTCAAGGTCAGATTCTCTCTTATTATACAATGTACATTGGACAAGTTATTCTATCTTCAAGGTCAGATTCTCTCTTATGATGAAAACGCTACAATGGCATTGCCAGACTAAGCATCCTTAGAAAACTTCACTTTTGGGTTTATTGCAATTATTGTGCCTAGATTTTGTAAACTATAACATTATTTTATAAAAAATATTCAGTTAATAATATTAAATGTTTTCCCTTAACTTAAAATATATGATAATGTATAGGTATTGTTCTGTGACACAAAATACATGAGAATATTTACTAAGCACAAATTAAAAAATTTTGATTGAAATCTAAAGATACAATAAGTCACCATATTTCGAAATTTCAATTGATTTTTGACCCACCATAAATTAAACCGTACTCCCCTTTGTGATCCAAGCTGAACTATGTAGAGGGATCAAATCTCACGGACAAAATTAACCATTTCTCTAAAAGGGCACACAAGAGATGTGGTTCAACTTAGTCTATGTAGTTCAAGTACTTCTTACTAATTATTAAAATTGGTCACAGAACCTAGTTTTTTTGAACCACAGTTTAACTGGACATAAGTTTTGTTTAACGTCTCTAAAATATGCTGATATTAGACTAAACTTTTAACTGAACCTTTTCCTCTGTTTTCCTTGAATTTTTTCAAATAGTAAAACCAAAAACATGTAAATTTTTAAATTAAATTAAATTAAATTTAAAGAAGTATTTATGTGGTTAATGATTATTTATAGGGTTTAAGCTGAATAAACTAAGTACTGAACATTTTTATCTTGGAATTGTAGTTTTCAGTAAAAAAATTGTTTTAAGACAAAAAGCAGCTTCATTGAAAATTGTATATCATTATTTTAAATCTGATTTAGAAAAGTCATTTCAGGATTGGGTGCCCCTGAAAGTCTGATTTAATTTAATTGGAATTATCAGTAACACTATTGACATCAAATAATACAACAATTACAGAGATCTAATTTTAGGCCTTTCCTGGTTGCCATTTCTTGTTTCCATCCCCTGTCCGGGGGGGATGCTCAGGCTAGAAATGCTGTAGGGATTACCCCAGGAATCCTTGTTAGATCAGGGTATGGATTGAGTACTGGAGCTGAAAACTGGAAATGTGTAGGTTTAGACAGTGAACAATCAGATGACGATTGGGCCCAGGTAAGAATTAACTTAATTCTAGTTTAAAACTGAACTGTGGATCAACAGATTACAAACTGTTTTATGCTCATTCATTCTTTTCACTAATTTCAAACCGGGACCAAATTAATGAATGGTTCAAATTCAAATCATCGATTCAAATGCTTCCTCAATCTTTGACTTCTATTTGGTAGTTCAAATTTGACCCTGCAGTAAATTGGTAGTTCAAATTTGACCCTGCAGTAAATCAGTAGTTCAAATTCGACCCTGCTGTAAATCGGTAGTTCAAATTTGACCCCGCAGTAAATTGGTAGTTCAAATTTGACCCTGCAGTAAATCGGTAGTTAAAATTTGACCCTGCAGTAAATCGGTAGTTCAAATTTGACCCTGCTGTAAATCGCTAGTTCAGATTTGACCCTGCAGTAAATTGGTAGTTCAAATTTGACCCTGTAGTAAATTGGTAGTTCAAATTTGACCCTGCAGTAAATTGGTAGTTCAAATTTGACCCTGCAGTAAGTCGGTAGTTCAATTTTGACCCTGTAGTAAATTGATAGTTCAAATTTGACCCTGCTGTAAATCGGTAGTTCAAATTTGACCCCGCAGTAAATCAGTAGTTCAAATTTGACCCCACAGTAAGTTGGTAGTTCAAATTTGACCCTGCAGTAAATTGGTAGTTTAAATTTGACCTTGCAGTAAATTGGTAGTTTAAATTTAACCCTGCAGTAAATTGATAGTTCAAATTTGACCCTGCAGTAAATTGGTAGTTCAAATTTGACCCTGCAGTAAATTGGTAGTTCAAATTTGACCCTGCAGTAAATTGATAGTTCAAATTTTACCCTGCAGTATGTACTTCAGGACGTATATTAAATTAATTTAATTTGGTCCCTGTAGAGTCTGGATCTTATTTTATCTGGAATTCTAGATTGATTAAAAGCTGAACACAAATTTACCTAAGAATAATATAAATATACAAATTTGAAAACTTTTTAATGGGATTGTAATTGTAATTTCATGTGACCCTCTATCTAAAGAGGGTTATGCCGATTCAAATCGGAACCCTTAACAGCTTAACCTGTGGCCGAATTTAAAGAATTTGAGTGGCGGTTTAAATTTAAGCCGCGGCTTAAATATGGTTGGTTCCACTTAAAACTGTGTCAAATGTTTCAAGATTTAAACCGGCGCTTAATTTAAACCTGGTTTTGGAAGATTTAAACCGCGGCTCAAATTTTTTAAATTTCATCTCTGATCAATGATATGAAAGATAAAATCATTAGTTTTCTGAAACAGAAACGTGGATTTATGATTCATACTTGATCAGACAAAGCTTTTAAGGGTAAACTTGTGAATCTGACCTGCCACTTAATCTAAGGAGACTGGAGAGTCACTTAAAAGTATGTTTACAGATACTTTAATGACGAAATTATGGTTTTTCACTTCTAAATGTTGAAATGTAGTGTTCACTCTAGTTCTGTTCCAAGTTCCAACTATACACAAATAGTAGACGAGTAAAAGCTGCTTCTATAATTTAACCAGTTAACCTTCCACTTATCATTATGTGACAAAACTGGTTTCTTTTTAGTTTAATTTTGATGACTCTGATTGGTTTGATCCTGTGATTCGGGCTGATGCTGGAGTTTCACTTGTCAACCAGGATCAGGATCAGGACACAAATAATGTCTGGATCTGGGGAAAACCAGAAAGTGGAGAAGGGGTAAGTTATTTTATATTTTTGATTGAGCTTTATACATTAAGGGTGAAACATTTTTCTGGAATCATTTTCAAGAATAGTACTCGTACTAAGATCTCTTAGACATGTTTGCAAAATGTATTTTGTAGGTAGAAATTTAAAATGGAAGCATATTGATTTAGGTATAATTGAAAACATCTTGTTTATGAAAGGTCAAATAATTTTACAGAGTAAAGATGCTTTAAAATTTGACTGAATTAGGGAGAGGGAAAAAACATTTTTTTAACTTTGTTTAAATTTGTTAAGGAAAAACATGTTTTTCTCGTAACTTCATTAACTATTAATTTTTTTTCTAAACTGAGCTCAGGATTTTATTGACACCATATAAATATGCCTTTCAAACTTATCATTTTTTTAAAGATTTTTTTCACTTTTAGGTTCATTAAACCCATTTGTAAAGATCAACTTTAAAGAGAAATATCTTTTGTAAACATGTTTTAGAAATTCTAGAAGGTTTTTGGTTCTTGAAAATGACTTCAGATAAATGTTTTAGTCTTATTTTTTATATTAAAGAATCCCCTAAACCACAGCTTGCGCTAGTTTGCTTAATGATTGCCACTTCTGATAGGAATAACTGTGTAATTTCAAGATAATTACATGAATACTGGAAAACAGTTTTTTTTAAATGCAGCTGTAATTAACCCACCTGGAAAGAGTTTGTTTATCTTTGCAGTTTACAATTTTCCAGATGTACACAATAGCATTATTTGACACATTTTCAGTACCTTCCTATAATAATGGTCTGAAAATAGATGTGTTCAATAGAGCACTATTCCTTGCTGGATAAGGGCTCACTTAACAAAAAACTGAAGTATATATCTGCAGGTTCCACAATATACACTATGCAGACTGTTCGTCTCTTCTTTGGAAGGTAATTTATTCATTGCAAACAAACATTTAACACCTTCATTGTCTACCAAAATACCATCCACACACTTAAACTTTTGTCTGCATGAGTAATTAAAAAAATTGGCCTTTTAGTTAAGAGTCTACTAGCAACATGTTAGTGTTCTAATTTTTGCACACAAAAAAATCGGAATTGAACAGACAGAATTGCTGTTGCAATAAAACTTGAAAGACCTTTTTTTTTGGAATACACATACTCATGATCATTGATCAATAATCAAATATATTATAATCAATAAACTTTTAATCACTTGATCTTTTTTAGGAGAATCCTGTTTGAATTACAAGAGATCTTTGCCCATCTGCAATGATGATGGTACCCCTGGGTTAGTATAATTTATAGATTTTAAAATTAATTCCAATAATTTGTCATTATTTTTACCCCCATAATTGAGCACCAGTGATGAGATTGCATTATTTTAGATTAAATTACCGTGAGCAGGAGAATTTTAATACTGGATATCTGGATGGAAGTGCTATTTATGGATCAACTTTAAAAGCCAGTCATAACCTGAGACTTTTTGAGGTTAGTTCAGTAACTTATATTTAATTAATTTTAATTAAATAAGCGAGGGAAGTGTTCCTCAATCCTCATCATTTTGTTTACTGAATGAGAACGCAAAATATTTATTCTGAATTATATATAGTAATATGTGCTTTATAATAATTGTAAGCTTATTAATTTTTCATTTTTGAATAAAATCAGTTAACGGCATTATAATATAATTTGGCTAAATGTATAATATTAGTTCATTGACAGCAAGTAATAAAGAACACATGCTAGTAAAAATTGTTTTAAAACTTAAATTTTGCGATTTATTAGAGTTTCAGCCATGTGCTCAATTATGATAATTGTGCAAGGAACTGTAATAATCTGTGCTCATATGATAAAATAACTTTAATCAACAACTGAAGAATAACTATGCCACCTTGAAAAATGTTTATAGATACAAAATTAAAGTCCACTTTTACTTGGCAAAAATTTTATAAAATAAGTTTGTTAGTAAAATGCAAGGATAAACAGCTATGTCAGTCCAACTAAATAATAATGTTATCCCTATTAATATTCAAACGTTTTTATGAATGTATCAAAAGCAAAAATATATTATTTCAAAATTGGAACTTATTAAGAAATAAAACTTGCTGTACAATTCAAAAATCAAATAAAATGAATTCATGGAAAAGGAAGGGGAATCTTTACCCTAAGCTGGTTCTTACTCTTTATTGTCCACAGCCTCTTGCTTTGACACCTTGAAGTCTTTCCGCCTCTCACCTTCCTTTTAGGATAACTTCCCGCTCTGGACTACACATATTCCATCTATTGACCTGAAAAGTTATTGCCCCTTTTTTTTGTTGCTGCCTTCAAGTTAGGACACAAGTGGTGTAGTATTAATGAACTCGCAGCTTTTCTCAACATCTGGTTTACTAGCAGATTTTTATGGCTAACCAAGCAATGAAGTTTTTCCCTTCTGAGAAGCTTCCTCTTGCTTGAGATCCAAATATTGAAGTTCAAACAAAGTCTGATTTCTTTTAATCTTTAAAAGCTCACTGACTGATAGTGCACGGGAAGCAACAGCAGCCACAGGAGTTCTACCAAAAGCACCAGGACTGTTACTAGAAGTGTCAGGACAGCTATCAGAAGCATTTGACAGCTACCAGAATCTTCAGAACAGCTAACAGAAGTGTCAAGACAGCTACCAGAATTATCAGGATAGCTACCAGAAACATCAGGGCTGCTGCAAGAAAAATTTGGACAGCTACCATAAGCATCAGGACTGCATGCCACCAGAGGCATCAGAACTGCTACCAGAAGCACACGGACTGCTACTACAAGCACCAGGACAGCGCTAGAAGCACCAGAACAGCTACCAGAAGAAACAGAACTCTACTAGAAACACCATGACAGCTACCAAAAGCACCAGGACTGCTACCAGAAGCTCTATAAATGCTTAAGTATAATTAATTTTTGCAAATGTGTAGATTTTCACCCTTAATTGTATAAAAGCAGTTTAAAATTTAATTGTTTTGGGATTATTTTCAGACAGTGCCTAGGCAACTATAAAAGAGTTAACCTATGACTTTCAAACTTGGAAACAGCATATCTCATTATCATTTAGAAAAAGGATGAAAATGTTGAGGACCCTACTATTTATTAAAATGTTGAGGACCCTACTATTTATTAAAATGTTGAGAACCCTACTATTTATTAAAATGTTGAGGACCCTACTATTTATTTTTTTTAAGTTATCACTAAACTTACCCTATTAGAATAATTATATATGTTCTTAACCCGCACATACATCGGTTTTCATTCTTCATTTTGTTTGTTTAAAGGTCTATATTGAGCTAGCTAATCTGGTTATCTAGATAAAAGCTTTGATTTACTGAAGACGAAAAGATTTTTATGTCAAGTTTTTTAATCAGAGGCATTCACAGGGTGGGGCGGGAGTTATGGAAACTGAGGCCTTCTCACCCCTGGAGAAGTGAAAACTTTAAATTCTAGGGGGAATCAACCTGCCCTCCTGGAGTCAAAAAAAAAGATAACCCCCCCCCCCTCAACAAATTTCTGCATTTTCCCCTGGTTTGAAATATGAAAACATTGTACTGTAATAGATGTTATCCATGTTTTGTTCAGGGTGGACTACTGAAGCATGCTCCAGGTGGGATGTGCTCAGGTAATATTAAATCTTATCAGCTTCCCTTTCATCATATTTTGGTGACCCCCCCCCCCCCTCTCTCGATCCCCTTAGGAGTGAAGGATAAGAATATTTTTACAAAAAATTTCAAGGTTTTAGATTTCTAAAACTATTTTACTATTGTGCAAGTTTTCACAAATTGTTATTCTAAAATTGTTATTAGATTTTCTTCCGAAGGAAAAATATCTCTACTTAGCAGGTAGGTCGTTTTATTTGTGAAAATATTGGTAAAATTTGATATGTATAATAATCGTTAAAAATAAAATCTTCAAAAATTTTCAAATAATTTATTTAATTATTTTAATGAAGATTAGAAAATTTGGCTTCTGGAATCAATTATTTTATTGCGTCAGAAGCAGTGCTTAGGATCCAATTAATTTTAATGTGGATCTGGATCCGCACTGGAATAAATTTATTAGGATTCAAATACGGATCCATTCAGAGATCAGGAAATTGTTATAATCTCTTTTTTTCAACAGTTCAGATTTAGGTTTTTAAGTGTATAAAAGCTTTTTTTTACCGTTTTTGATTAATATTTTGCCCCCTTTGATCCAGGAATTCAAATTCTTGCCGAGTAAAAAACAATTGTTAATGGTATCGAACCGTAAAAACTTATCCTTATTAACTTATTTAGAAATTATTCTCTTTTCCTCCAACTTTTAGGCGATAGTAGGGTGACAAGTTTTCCACATCTGTTGGCAGTACATACACTTTTTCTCAGGAATCATTCTACAATCTTATATTAGTTTCAATAAAGATTTAGAAAATATGACTTAGGAATTTTAAAAACACAAGATTTTGCGTTAAATATCGAAATAATGAAAGCTATGAAGCAGATGGTCTATTCCAGAATTCTTCTCAAAATTCTTACAGTAAAAATTCCTGCGTTTCAATGCGCTTTCAGTAAAATTCTTTTGTTGCAGTTTTTGAAACGAAAGGGAACTATGAGTTAACTAAAAGCTGAGTTTGATTCTTTTTTTAATGAAGTAAACATTTCTGATTGTATTTTTTTATAAGGGAGCATAACAGAATAGCAAGAGAGATACAGTAAGATATTTTTTAACTTATGTTATGTCTTAAACTCGCATTTATTATATTGATTTTAAAGATTAACATGTTAACTTTTTAAGATATGATAATTGTTTGCAATAGAAGATTATTTGGATCCAATGTATTAAGAAAAGGATTTATATTTTATTGTTAATCACAGTTCAAAATTTAACTAGTAAATATGCGTGGATTTGTATATTTTCCGTTTTAATAAAAGGGACTGGAGAGATTTAGGATCAGTGTTGAAGTTAACCTTTATTTTAAAAGTGATATGTCGGATTGGCAACAGTAAGAACCAATTTAAGTCTATTCAAAACCTGTATCTGAGTGGAAATTAGAAAATATCCAAATAAGTGACAAATTCTTTCACATTAGTTCATTGTGTAACATAAAACTGCATTATGCAGGTTTTTTTTTCTATGCAACTGCAATTGTAAAAATATTGCGTTCCTTGTTGATAAAAGACAAGGTTTAAACGGTACTGTTGTTATTCAGACATGTCACTTTTAGCGACATCTACACTCTACATACAGTTCCCTAAATATTAATTGTTATTGTCAATGTAGACGGTTGACCTGGTACATCTTCTGTTCCATTTATTAATTGTTATTGTCCCATGTAGGCAGTTGACCTGGTACATCTTCTGTTCCATTTATTAATTGTTATTGTCCATGTAGGCGGTTGACCTGGTACATCTTCTGTTCCATTTATTAATTTTTATTGTCCCATGTAGGCAGTTGACCTGGTACATCTACTGTTCCATTTATTAATTGTTATTGTCCCATGTAGACGGTTGACCTGGTACATCTACTGTTCCATTTATTAATTGTTATTGTCCATGTAGACGGTTAACCCGGTATCCTGATGAGAAGATCTACGAGCTGGCCAGGAAACTGACTATCGCAGAGCTACAGTCTATAACCGTTCTAGATTTACTTCCAATGATTTTGGGTAGAACACCGGAGTTCATGAAACAGTATACTAAATACAATCCAGTAAGTTGTACATTTTGATTTTAATAATAAGAATTATATAGTTGATCAAGAGGATATTCTTCACTCTATCCCATTGGAACCATTGCATTTTAATGCGGATTCAAATCCATTTTTTTCCTGGTTCCTTTCCTTGTTAAACGGAATTTTTTCTTCTTTTTTGGAATAAATCCAAACTTTTTTTGCCATAGTGATTTTACACATTTAAGTAGGCCAGCATTAATATTTGTGTTTTAAGCACAAAAAGTTTTTTTTTCTGTATAATTTGGTGCAAATGTTTCCGTAGGATTAAAGGATTCGCATCATACACTGCTGGTTGAGATCTAGATAAAAGGAGCCAGCAAATCTGAATCCCTTTTCTTAAATTTTACAAAATTTCGGACATTTGATTTTATTAAAGGCTTTACTTGTTAGACTGTGAATGCTGGTGTGGAGCAAGCAATAGCTGCAGCTGTATCTGGATTCATCTATACTGTAATACCGGTATTAGTTAGTTCAATTGTTTTCTTATTCAATGATTATTAAGTCGAAAATAGTTTTTTTCCTTAATTTCTTATCTTAAATATTTAATCATTTTATTTTGTTTTTCTTTTTTGACTGTGTATTTCAAGTTGGATATCGCAAAATTGACAGATTTTTTCGAATTCTGCAACTTAAGGAGAAACAAAGCAATGTTGGTGTTATGTTTATTTCTAAATACGTTTTAGCCTGAAGTGTTAACTGGTGGGGTGGACACCTCTCAGTATTCCAGCATACGTAGGTAAGAAATATATAGTAGATGAAATATTAGCATTACAGCAGACTCAGAGGTAGAGAATAATAGTATTCTAGCAGAAGTTTGTATTTTAGCGGAGTTATTTAAGTGTTTCGATGCAGTATGAACCGACCTAGATATTTTAACCTTATATCTAATGATCTAAATATCGAGTAGTTTTGCACGTGTTGGTTTGGTTAAAAAAGGTTTTTGTCCGTTAGGCATCCTTTTAGAAATATATAAGTTTTCCGACCTAAGATTTAGAGATATTTTTAGATTGGTTGAGCAATATGAGCATATATTTTAGGTCTGTTTACCTGGAAGTTTTGGAAGTTTAAGTTTGGTTGGTGACAATTTAAGGTCGGTTGATCAACCAATTTAGGTCCGTTGAGCTAAAATTTTAGGTCGGTTGAGCAATATTCTTAGGTCTAATGAGCCATTTTTAGGTTAGTTGAGCAACAATTCTTAGTTGGTTTGAATTTTTTAGGTTAGATGAGTAACATTTTTAGGTCGGTTGAGCAAGTTATTCTTAGGTCGGATGAGCAATATTTTTAGGTCAGTTGAGGAATATTTTTAGGTCAGTTGAGCAATAATTTTATGTCGGTTGAGCAAACATCTTAGGTTGGTTGAGCTAACATCTTAGGTCGGTTGAGCTAACATATATCTTAGGTCGGGCGCAATATTTTTAGGTTGGATGAGCAATATTCTTAGGTCGAATGAACAATAATTTAGGACGGATGAGCAATATATTGTTAGGTCTGATGAGCTATTTATTTAGGTCAGTTGAGTAATATTTTTAGGTCAGTTGATCAATTTTTAAGTCAAAGAAGTCATATTTTTGGTTGGTTGCGAAATAATTTTAGATTAAATGAGCAATATTTTTAATTAACAACAATAATTATTATAGGTCGTATGAGCAATATTTTATGGTTGGAGGAGCAATATTTTAGGGTAGGATGGATACCTTATTTTGTAGGTCAAATGCACATATGTTTCATAAAGTATTAATCTGATTTTTTGTGCGAGTCTAGATAGGTAGGGAGGGAAGTGGGTAGGTAGGGAGCTAGGGAAGGAGATGGGTAGGGAGGGAAGGAGATGGGTGGGGAGGGAAGGATATGGGTAGGGAGGGAAGGAAGGTGATGGGGTATGGAGGGAAGGAGATGGGTAGGAAAGGGGTAAAGTAGGGAATAGGAAGGTTGGGAAAGGGAAGGTTGGGAGGAAGAGGATTGCGACGGAAACGGGAAGGTTGATAGGGAACGAGGAAGGTTGAGAGGGTTGAGAGGGAACGACAAAAATAGGGATTAGGGAACCACATAAGGGACAGGAAAGGGAGGGAATGGAAAAGGAAAGTAGGGAAGTAGAAGGATAATGTATGGAGAATGAGGAGGGAAACAATTGATGGAAGGTTGGGAGATAAGGAAGGAAAGGGGAATTTAGGGAAGTGAAGGGTTAGAGCTTTTAACTTCTTCATATCTAACTTTCTCTGAAACCAGACAACTTTCATAAATAATTTTCCACGATAGTTATATGCAGCATAAAAAAACGTTACAAAAATTTCACAATTTCATTAAAAAATATGAAGAAAAACAATTTACTTGTTCTGAATTTTTTTAAATGTGTTTGACTATTTGAGAAAATTATTGATTAAGGGGTATTCTTTTAAGAACTTGAACACCACCCCATTAAAATGATGGGAAATGATTTCAAAGAAAAAAAAATATTCCTGGACTGACAAAAAATCAATCAAAACTTCTTTGCCAGTACCACCACCATACCAAAAGTTTTTTAAAAAATTGCCTAGAGCGCCATCTATGCAAAATGCATCCTTATGGGGTTTATTATGCACTGCAGTATAAATATTCAAACAATTATGTATTTTTGGGTATCAAATTTGGGGAAGGAAATCAAAAAAAAATCAGAGGGGGGGGAAGAATAAAAATTGGAATTATATACACCCCTGGAGCTAGGTAATATTAGTATTTTAGCTGAGGTTGTTAATATAGTATTGTAGCAGACTTTGGTAATATTAGTATTTTAACTGAGGTTGTTAATATTAGTATTGTAGCAGACTTGGGTAATATTAGTATTTTAGCTGAGGTAGGTTGAATTGGTATTCCAGGAGAGGTAGGTTATATAAGTATTTTAGCTGAGGTAGGTATTAGTATTTTAGCATATAAAGGTTATACTAGTATTTTAGCAGAGATAGGTAATATTAGTATTCTGGCAAAGGTAGGTAATATAAGTATTCTAGCAGAGTTAGGTAAAATTAGCATTTTATCTGAGGTAGGTTAATTAGTATTATAGCAGACATAGGTAATATTAGTATTTTATCTGAGGTAGGTTTATTAGTATTGTAGCAGACATAGGTAATATTAGTATTTTATCTGAGGTAGGTTTATTAGTATTCTAGCAGACATAGGTAATATTAGTATTTTATCTGAGGTAGGTTTATTAGTATTGTAGCAGACATAGGTAATATTAGTATTTTATCTGAGGTAGGTAACATTAGTATTCTAGCAGAGGTAGTTAATATAAGTATTTTAGCATAGATAGGTTAATATTAGTATTCTAGCAAGAGTAGATAATATTAGTATTTCAGGAGAGGTAGGTATTTTTACTATTCTAGCAGAGGTAGGTAGTAATAGTATTTTAGCTGAGGTATGTAAAATAAGTATATCAGCAGAGGTAGGTAATAGTATTTTAGCTGAGGTAATTAATATTATTATTCTAGCAGAGGTAGGTAATATTAGTATCCCAGCAGAGGTAGGTAATATTAGTATTCCAGCAGAGGTAGGTAATATTAGTATTCCAGCAGAGGTAATTAATATTATTATTCTAGCAGAGGTAGGTAATATTAGTATTCCAGCAGAGGTAGGTAATATTAGTATTCTAGCAGAGAAGTAGGAGATATCAGCATTCTATGGTGGTAAGAGATAATACCAATATAATGGAGACGATTTTTTATTGAAGTTTTAATTATTGACAAGCTTTTTTTGAATTACAAGTTAACAAGTAATTAAGGAGAAGCTTTCTTAAATTGACAGATTTTCTTTGTTTCCATTGTTTGGGTATCCTTGCTATTCAAAAGCTTAATATAAATAAAAATTTATATCGAAAGTCGTCTTCATTATATTAATGTTATCGCCTACCACTGTAGCAGACATGGGTTTTATTAGTATATTAGCAGAGGTAGGTAATATTAGTATATTAGCAGAGGTAGGTAATATTAGTATTTTAGCAGAGGTAGGTAATATTAGTATATCAGCAGAGGTAGGTAATATTAGTATATCAGCAGAGGTAGGTAATATTAGTATATCAGCAGAGGTAGGTAATATTAGTATANTTTGTGTTTTTATTCTATGTTTAAATTTTTTCTACTTTTTCGACTTAAAGGGACTATAGAGTATATAGATTATATATAATGCATGATTGATATCATTGGTAAAATTACGAATTCAAATACTAAATATAAAAGCACTAGGCTTTTAGGGCGCTTCGCGCCCATCTTCTATTTAAATTGTGAACATGTTCTTTTTGTTTACATTTTAAAACAAAGAAGAAAATAATTTTGCGGATTTTTTAAAAAAAATCGCGGGTTTTCAAGAATTTAATTTTTTTCATAAAATTAAAAACCTTTAAAACATTTTTTTTAATTTTTATCATTCATAAACCTTTCCTGTGGTCACGTGATGTCCCACAAAAAATTATGGCCCAATCGGTTCAGCCGTTTTGACGTTTATTGGATACAAACAAACAAACAGACAGTCAAACAGCCAAATTTATATATAGATAATGCATGTTTGTTATTTTAAACATTATATAATAAGCAAGTTACATACATAAAAATCTTACCTACTCAGATCTGCCCATACCTTAGATATTAAATATGTTCTTTACTTTCACATAGCTTATCAAAGTATTGAAGACGACATTTTTTTTTTTTTTATACTATTACAGGAGGATCTGTTTGCCCGCCTGATACAACTAGGAAGAGATCATGGTCTGCCTGGATACAATACCTTCAGGCAGTTTTGCGGACTTCAACCTAAAGCAATAGGGTCAGTTCATTATTTTTAAGTAAAAGATTTCCCCAAAAAGTTCTAAGCCATCGAATCTTGCGTCTTTCTGATGGCGGAATACCCTCTCAAAGGGAACTGAGTACTCGCCTAAAACTCTATTTTTTTAGTTAGTAAAATTTTGAAACCTGACATATTTATGTTTTAAGTTAAGAGTATCAATTTATGAAATATTAGAGTTTGACACTGTCAGGTTACAAAGGTATTGGTTCTATAAAATGAAGGATGTGGCGAGAAATCAGTTTTTTTCTAATTACAGATTTATTTTGATTGACTTACACTTTTATTTAGTTATTTTTAACCTTCATTGTAACTTAATTTTGCCTAGGGATGCCCCCTTGGATAATCCTGTGTTTGAGGCCTATGTGAACAGCGATCTTGTTGGTAAGTCTCATTTTCCTTCCCATCTTTAGACTTTTTTAATCTTCATCATTAATATAATCATTGAAGTCACTCTTCCTGGTAAAAACATCCAATATTTTTGTTTCTTTCTTTTATTTGGGGTTTCAAAGATTACTAAACATTATTTTTTTTTTTTTGTCAGTTTGTTTTTGTTCATTTTTAATTGTTCGGGAATGATGATGATCATATTTTTATCGAAATATATATCCTGAATTGATAGTCAGTATTTTTCGAAGTTTCGTTGAGATTGCTCCATAGCACTTATAACTTCAGACTTAATTTACATCCAATTATTAGACACTACTGTATCCTGATGTCTAAAACTGTATCCTCAATATTAGGAACATATCCTGCTTTTAGTCTTACATCTGTATTCGAAATATTTAGAAATGTATACTGCCATATGTCTAGAATATATCCTAAATATTCAGAACTTTCATGATTCACACTAGACTTTTGTCAGTAAACGGATATACGTTAATTTTCGTCCTTTGGCGGTTATTTTTGAAGTAATCTCGTCCTTGATTTTCACGGAATGAAAATTTTTTTTTTATTATTTATTTATATATTAAGAATTGTATCCTGCTTTTTGTCTAGAACTGTATCCTATATATTAAGAATTGTATCCTGCTTTTTGTCTAGAACTGTATCCTATATATTAAGAATTGTATCCTTCTTTTAGTCTAGAACCGTGTCCTATATATTAAGAATTGTATCCTACTTTTAGTCTAGAACTGTATCCTATATATTAAGAATTGTATCCTGCTTTTAGTCTAGAACTGTATCCTACATAGTAAGAATTGTATCCTGCTTTTAGTCTAGAACTGTATCCTATATATTAAGAATTGTATCCAGATCAGCATATCAGCAGAGGTAGGTAATATTAGTATTCTGGCAAAGATAGGTAATATTAGTATATCAGCAGAGGTAGGTAATATTAGTATATTAGCAGAGGTAGGTAATATTAGTATATCAGCAGAGGTAGGTAATATTAGTATATCAGCAGAGGTAGGTAATATTAGTATATTAGCAGAGGTAGGTAATATTAGTATATCAGCAGAGGTAGGTAATATTAGTATATCAGCAGAGGTAGGTAATATTAGTATATCAGCAGAGGTAGGTAATATTAGTATATTAGCAGAGATAGGTAATATTAGTATATTAGCAGAGGTAGGTAATATTAGTATATCAGCAGAGGTAGGTATTATTAGTATTTTAGCTGAGATAGGTAATCTTAGTGTATAAAAGAAAACTGGTGCAAGGTGGATTTGAGCATTTTCTATTTTAGTGGAAATCTGATAGATTATTTTGCTGGGACTAAGCAGTATGATTATACCTGTGCCCCAGACCAACTATTGAGGTAAACTCAAGAATAATATTAAGAGAGTTGAAAAGTGATTTTAATACACGGACGCAGTGGTTACTGAAAAATAAGTGCGTCTTACATCATGTAAAACTAACGAGTGCAAGCCTGTGTGGAATATTTTCAGTCATATTTAGATTTCTCATTTAAAATTTGTCAAAATTAGCATTAGAGAATATAAATATTTCAATTTTATATTACGTGGTGGTTTATTAGTATTGTAGCAGACATAGGTAATATTAGTATTTTATCTGAGGTAGGTTTATTAGTATTCTAGCAGACATAGGTAATATTAGTATTTTATCTGAGGTAGGTTATATATTAAGAATTGTATCCAGCTTTTAGTCTAGAACTGTATCCTATAAATTAAAAATTGTATCCTGCTTTTAGTCTAGTACTGTATCCTATATATTAAAATTGTATCCAGCTTTTAGTCTAGCACTGTATCCTATATATTAAGAATTGTATCCTTCTTTTAGTCTGGAACTGTATCCTCTATATCCTATATATCCTATATATTAAGAATTCTATCCTTCTTTTAGTCTAGAACTGTATCCTATATATTAAAAATTGTATCCTTCTTTTAGTCTAGAACTGTATCCTTTATATTAAGAATTGTATCCTGCTATTAGTCTATGTATTCTATATATTAAGAATTGTACCCTTCTTTTAGTCTAGAAATGTATCCTTTATAATAAGAATTGAATCCAGCTTTTAGGCTAGAGCTGTATCCTATATATTAAGAATTGTATCCAGCTTTTAGGCTAGAGGTTTATCCTATATTTTAAGAATTGTATCCAGCTTTTAGTCTAAAACTGATTCCTATATATTAAGAATTGTATCGTGCTATTAGTCTAGAACTGTATCCTATATATTAAGAATTGTATCCTGCTATTAGTCTAGAACTGTATCCTATATATTAAGAATTGTATCCTGCTATCCAAGAACTGTATCCTATATATTAAGAATTGTATTTTGCTAGCCAAGAACTGTATCCTATATATTAAGAATTGTATTCTACTTGAAGTCTAGAAATGTATCCTTTATATTAAGAACTGTATCCTGCTATAAGCTTAGAACTGTATCCTATATAAAGAACTGTATTCTATTAAGAAATGTATCCTGCGATAAGTCTAGAACTGTATCCTTTATTTTAAGAACTGTATCCTGTTATAAGCCTAGAACTGTATCCTAAATATTAATAACTGTATCCTGCTATAAGTCTAGAACTGTATCCTATATATAAAGAACTGTATCCTGCTATAAGTCTAGTACTGTATCTTATATATTAAGAATTGTATCCTGCTATAAGTCTAGAACTGTATCCTATATATTAAGAATTGTATCGTGCTATAAGTCTAAAACTGTATCCTATATATTAAGAATTGTATCCTGCTATTAGTCTAGTACTGTATCCTATATATTAAGAATTGTATCCTGCTCTGCTCCTTGAAACTCCTGTGGAAGGAGGGTGTGTAGGGGAAACTATGAGATGTCTCCTAGAACACCAATTTCAGAAAACTGTTGAAGGAGACAGATTTTTCATATCTCACAACATGAAAAGGTCGGTATTATTTATTCAGTTAAATAGTGATTGCATATCAAATTTGCAAGTCATCATTTGTTATCATAAATGTGGGAAAATAATTTAATTTGTAAAATCATTTCCCACCACCTAGGCACCTTTCTGTAAAGATTAATGAATTGGTACAAAATAGGGGGCAAATTAATTTTTTGGGTGAAACTTCTTAAAGTCGATGAAAATCATTCCTTGACCATTGGGTGGGGGTAATTTTTTAATTTATACCCCTTTAACTTAAAGTATGATTGTTAAATTTGTTCGAAATTTTCGCGAAATTTGCAAAAAGTTAGACCTTTCATTTAAATTCGTATTTTTTTCGAAAAATGTTTAACAACTTATTTACGCGAAATTAAAACTTTACCATTTTTGATAAAATATTAAGAATTTTTTAATTTTCGTGAAAACTTTTTAATTAAGAACTGTTTAAATTGAGGTCAAATTTGCAGATTTTAACAGTCCTTACACAAAGAATTCATTGCCGAAATATTTAAATAAATTTGAACTCTCAGAGATTATTATCAACCAAAGATTTTCATCAAACATGATACTCAGTCATCTTTTAATCTGTATGTTCAGCTGAACACCTTATAATAGATGAATAGTATTTGCACATACTAACAATCTAGATAATTAAAGATAATATATTACAGTATTACCCACAAAGGATGAGACTTCAGAAACAAGAGTCAGAATTTGTTGGGTCTTCGTTTAATTATTGAATGTTCCCTGCAGGCAGCTGTAAACTTAGTTTTTCTTTGCCAAATCATTGAATATACCATTCACCAACTATTTTAAAGAAAAGCCAACTCTAACCTTCAGATCTTCATAGTTACCCTATCCTGGCTGGGCTATATTTGTCTAATGCCGGATGGGGGAGGTGGGCATTTTGCCCTATCGAGTTGAGACAGTGGAGTGTAAAACATGTCCTTAGTCTAACTTTTCAATGCCTGCTAAATTTAATGATTATAGGGTGCAAGGGAGGATTTTAAATAAGTTCAAAAAGTATGTCGGAAAAATGTTCAAAATAATTGATTTTAATTTTGAAAAATATTATTATGTGACACATGTTATTACATTTTTAAGAGCTTTTCAAATATATAAAATTTTGCTCTGCAGCAAAATAAATAAAAAAAAATATTAAACATTTGTTTCAATTCTGAGGATTACTGTTGTTCAGATAACCGAAAAGCGTTGTCCTGCCGTACCACGTGCTGAGTCAGCTGATGAGGTTGAGACAGAGATGTGTACAGTTTCCCTCACCAATGAGAAGTGTCAGGACACTCATGTTAAACTTCCGAAACAGGTATTTACCGAAAAGAAACAGGAAAAATCTTAAGCTTGCAACTTTTTTCCCTGAAATTTTTATAAATCTTTAATTACTTCTGGTATAATTAAGTTGTTTCATCCCAAAAACTTTATTTCTAATATTTGCAGATTGTTTTTTTGTATAGTAGGGTTTCCAACGCAACGCAAATAGATTTTACTTGCCGCAATTGCAGGCCCTGTAATTTCTGCGCAATTCTCCACAATTCCGAACAGTTGCGCGCAGCAAAATTCTGATTGGAAACCCTAGTTGTTAGTGAATATTACATTAAACTAAATGAGCTTATAAAAATAGTGAACAATGGCTAGTTGCAAACTATGAAAAATTAAAAAGGACCAAATTTTTTAGCAACAAAAGACATCTTCTGTAATTAATTAAAATCCAAAAGACCAGTTTGGTTATTGACACTTATCTTAGTCTTTCTTTTTATTATTAAAAATAATTAACTGTTGCAATAACTGCTTCTAATTAAACGTTTTTCTTTTTGTTTTATGACGGGTTGGGTTTGATCTTTCATTTGATTTAAATGCTTAACTTTCCAGTTCTTTTCTTTTTTAGCGATCAGTAGAAAAGATTTTTAATACAAATGAAGACTGCATTTTATGACCATTTGTGAGCATAATAAGTAGTCATCCAAGTTACATCCTTTTGTTGTTAACCCTGCCTGTAACTACCCTGTATTTGCCAACGTTTTTTTTCACAATTATGATGTTGAAAAAGTCTGGAAGTTGAACCTTTGCGCATGCGCGCTTCTCAATTAGCAATGAAGCGCTAGAAATAATTTGTGAACTTAACACTTCATTTTCACTTGTGGACACGACGCGACCGATTTTTCTACTTTGTTGTTATTTCTATGCAGGTTATTTGTTTTGTTGTAGATAATGTTTAGTAAACAGGCCGGCTCGACCTGCCTAGTATCTCAACTCCAATCGTGAAATGCAGAAATTAAATTGGCGAGTTGGATCTAAGATTCGCATTTTTTTCCAGTGCTTCATGCGGCGTACTGATAGATTTATTTTCGAAACTGAGTAACAATAAAAAAAAGCTGTAACAATATCGTACACCATAGGGGTGTTAACAGAGTTCAATATGGTCTTATTTCTAAGAAATAAACGGTTTAATGTTAACTTTTCTTATTTTTCATTACCAATGTAGAAGCGCGCATGCCGCAAAACACGTTTGGGTGGCGGTGATTACCAATGGAGGACTTTTGCACTCCCCCCCCCCCCCCCGGCAGCCGTGATAGGGTTAAAGATTTTCAGGTTGTCATTAAAATCTCATCCTTTGTGTGTAACCCTGTATATTCAAGTTTTAATACTAAAACAATTTCCTTACTATAGATGTGGAAATAGAAATGCATAAAATCACCGATAAACTATTTATTTTATCAATTATCAATTTTTATGCGTACGATTTTAAACTAAGATATATTAAGAAATTATTGTTTTACTGGGATTATTCGCTAGTTGTTCCTTATCTATTTAATAACATGAAAATGTGCGACACATTTACCGGGGGCCTCACCAGACACTCCGTTACAAATCCAACGAATCTTGACGCGAAAGGGGAAAAAATTCGATTTTTATCGGACGAAAATATCGCGAAAATGGACGAAATTTTCGCGAAAATTAAAATTCGGTCGAAAATTTCATTGAAAGTACATTGAAATTGGCGAAAATAGACATAACTGAACGAATTTTGTTTGTTCATTTTAGCGAATTTCGTTGCAGGGAGGAGAAAAAACTTACTATTGTTTAAATATTTCTTATTGAATTGTTATGCAATATTGCAGTATGAATGAATTTGGGTGAGCTTCTTTATTCAATCAATGGGAAGGGGATACGCCACTTTGTTTGTTTTAAAAAAAAAGTAATTCAATTTTTGTAAGCGATGTAAACAAAGCTTCCGTTGCAGATTATCGATGGCCTGCCTTAAATATAGGCTTGCATGGAATGCATAATTCAGAACAATCTCTTTTAAACTCCATTCTTTATTATTTATTTCAGTGGAGATCCTTCTCAGCTTCAACCTGTGTTCACAACCAGTCAGCGAGAACAGTTGTATTCAAGGTTAGTTTTAGCATTTTTGTGATATGTATTTTTGTACATAGGGTTATGTATTACATCAATTTGTATCAGTAGAAAATTGTATCGAATGACGGGTTATTTTCAAAAGTCGATTTTTTCCTTTGTAGATAATTGTGCTTTATTCGATGAAAAATCCGCGATTTTGAAGACAAAAAACGTACAGTCTTACATTTGATAATTCCTGAAGCAACTATTTCTACTCCAAGAAAACTTAAACAGGTCAAACAGTTTCAAAAATACGACGTTCTTCACCGTTTTTCTTCATTTTCTCCTTAAAATAGTTTAAACATTTTAATTATGGTTTCTGACCAGTTGTAATAACTTTAAATGACCCTTAATTTATGAGAATATCTTGTAAAATACGATTACAGCTTGTAAAATATTAAACGTGTCCTCCATGTGATGTAAAATTGTCAAAGTCAAATTGTCCAAATATCGGGTTAATCGAAGTTTGGAAGTTGATTTAGAGTCTCCTTAAGCATCGAAAGATTAACAAAGCAGTAGATAATTAAATTTTATGTATAAAAAAGAGTTAGTAAATATGTAAATAATCTTTTTGTTGTACCTTGTTTTGCTTGGTGAACGTTTAAAAATATCAACTTTTAAAAATCACCCTGTACATCAGGGTCACACTACTAGTACAAATCATAAAATTAAATATGTGTTGTGTGGTAATGAACCTTAACATTGAAATGCCAAAAAATGGGTATAACTCTATTTAGATGGAAGTAATGCCAGAAAAAAAATCATATTTGATTAATTTGAATTTTAAATATGAAATCATTATTGTAATTTGATTTTCACAATTTTAAGACGATGTGATTTAATTGTTTGTCTTACGATTTTATTGAACCTAAAACCCGGCTTTTTTAATTGTGTCCAAAAAACACTTTTGGCCACATGACCCATACGACCTCTGAATTCATTTTATGGTGCTCTTCGCATGTCACTCTTAATACATATCTATCTATAATATAAATATATAATTTGATTTGATATATATACTTTGCTTGTTTGTCTGGGTGTCTGTTTGTCTATTTGTTTGTATCTAATGAACGTCAAAAAAGGCTCAACTGAATAAAATTTCAAAAATTAGCCTCTAACAAAATTCGATTTTCATAAAATTTTGTAAATCCACGAAATTTGTTAATAAAATCCGCAAACTTTTTTTTTGTTTTACAATGTTTACAACGAAATAATGTTTACAATTGAAACAGAAGATGGACAATTACGGTTGAATTGATGTATTTTGATGAAAATCTAATATATAATTGTTTCTAAAATATTTTGATGTTCCTCTTTGTACATTCATTTGTCATAATTAAAACAAAATTGTATATTTTGCATTATTTAGAAGAATTCGAGATTTAATCTGCGACAACACAGATATCACCAAATTACAACCGAATCCATTCACCAGGGAAGAGGACAAAAAGAAATTCAAGTAAGAAGTTTTTAACGGGAATGTGGGCGAAATTTCAATTTACTTTCCTTGGATTAAGGGTAATGTCTAACTTACAATGGTACCCTTGAAAGCTTTTAATGAACATCGACAACAGAGAACAATATGTGTTCATCTTTTAAATTGTGGTCAAATGTTGGGAAACAGTGACACAGCTGACAAATAGTCGGTCTTTAACGCTATAAAGGCAGGAGTTGTCTGAATCTATGTATATAGCCTGTGGGAGTACGTTCTANTAAAGGGTTAAAATCCATGTTCATAGCCCTATAATTTTGCAAGGCCGGGTCATTAAAAAATAAAAATTATACCCATAACTTGAATAGTTTTGGGTGCTGGGGAGCGTTGAAAAAATGCTAATGAAAGGGTAAGAAATGCGATATTTTAACATAATACTTTTAGTTTGTAACTAATGTTAAGATTTTTTCTTCTCTGTTCCTAAATCAGCACTTAATCAATTTTATGGAGTTTAAAGTAGTAATTTGTTTGACACCTCGTTGACCACTTCAATCTTTAAATCCTAAAATTTTACAAGGATTTGTAGAATTGTAATTGTTTCAAATTGTAAAATAAAGATAAGTTTTCTATTCTTCTCTCGAGTTCCATAAATTCGTTGGTCTATTTTATATTTAAATAAATATAAAAGACAATCCCTAAAATCTACTGTTTTGCAGGGATTGTGAGACGGGTAATGCCTTGAAGGTTCATGAGTTCATTAACAGTCAAGATTTGATCAGACCCATACCTCCCCAGTTTACCAGCTCACCTAGTCCATATTCAGCTCAACCCAGTCCTTCTAATCCCTTCATCTCATATACTAGTCCTAACAACTTTTATAATAGTCCTCACCGCCCCGATACTAGTCTCAAAAGCCCTAATTCTAGTCCCAAATATCCTTTTAGTAGTCCCAACCTCCCTGATACTAGTTCATACCGTCAAGTCCAGTATGCTGGTCCACCAGGACCTTATAGTGGCCATTCCAGTCAATATCAGGGCCCGGTTATACCCTATTCAAGTCCAAGTTCTGTTTTTCAATCATTTCCCTGGTCTGAGTACAATCCGTATCTGGAAGACAGAGCGAAGGATGGATATGGGCAAAATTCAGTTCGGCCATTTGGACCTGCTAACACACGGGCCTATTAATCATTGTAAATATCATTTATTTTAGTTTTCTTACATTATGTTTAAATATATTTTTATTATCTTGAAAATTTTATTTTCTGCTTATCTTTTTTTGTTATTGTTGTGGTAGGGTTGGACACTTTCTTTTTTTGAAACCATTTATTATGGCTGCCCGAAGACAAAATAAAGATAATATGTGGCATGCAAGTGACAAATTTGAGGCGGTCATATTACCAATTTAGGAGCTCGTATGCGGGCAAAAACTGCAAAATTTCTCCAATATACTTTTTGTGAAATTTGTAGCTGCACCAATTAATAGCGCAAAAAAATCTTTCTCCCTTATTTTTTCGCAAAATTTTTACATTTGTTTTCCCAAAAATGTTTGCGAAATCGCTTTTTTTCGCTAAACAGATTCTAGCGGATAAAGCGACGCATTTTTCGCGAGCGAACGAAATGCAAAAAAACCGGATTATTCGGCGGACATTTTTTTTCGCGAAACTATTTTCCCTTTTCGCTAGAAACCCTACTTCAGTGACACTGTTCAGAACTTATGTAAATATTTTTCTTAAATTAATGGTTCCTTCTAGCTGTAAACTTTTTTCTTACTTTGTCAAATAATTTGATATATGAAAAAAGACTTTATTTTTTGGCCGCTGAAGTACCACACAGATCTTTAGAATTAAAAAGCCTCAGGTCGTCTTAGAAGACGACATTGCTGTTTTTCATGGTAATTGAACTTGTTAGAGTTAAAACTTGATTCTCAAAGTCGTCTTAGTATTCCAGAGTGTTCCGGTATCACTGTAGGACGGTAGCCTTGTAAGTCAACGATTAGTCAGATAAACTTTTAAAACAGAACATTATTAAACTGTTCATTTTACAGTACATCACATAATTGGTTATTTGACACGAATTAACAAAAAGTACATATAATTTTCCAGATAAGGGTAGGCATGAAAATACGTCTAAATTTTTCTGCTTTTTACAGTTTTGTTTATGTTTCAATGTTGGCGTTTTTGAGCTACTTTCAAACAAGTTTACGTAAACATAATTAAAGGTAAAAGATTTAAGTTGTGTGATCAAAAATGAAAAGAATTCAAGTTAAAATGAATTTAGCGGAGTTTTTTTTCTTGTTCTTTGATATTGCTAGAAATAGAGCTATGTTTCGTTTTAAGCGTCAAGGATGGTGTTTAAATACAACTGAGGCTGTTCTTGATTCGTTCCCTTTCTCTGGAACTAAAACAAATTACATTTAGAAAACTAATGAGAGCATTGCGTCTTTAATCTTACTTTTTATTGTTTTGTGGTTCAGTATAGTAGATTGACACAACCTAGAATAAACATTGTTTTCACGATACTTAATATTTTCTACAGTGCTTATTCTTAATCTACAGTACTTAGTTTCCTTTCCTTTCTTAATCTACAGTACTTAGTTTCTTTTCCTTTCTTAATCTGCAGTACTTAGTGTCTTTTCCTTTCTTAATCTACAGTACTTAGTTTCTTCTCCTTTCTTAATCTATAGTACTTAGTTTCTTTTCCTTTCTTAATCTACAGTACTTAGTTTCTTACAGTACTTAGTTTATTTTCCTTTCTTAATCTACAGTGCTTAGTTTCTTTTCCTTTCTTAATTTTCAGTACTTAGTTTATTTTACTTTCTTAATCTACAGTACTTAGTTTATTTTCCTTTCTTAATTTACAATGCTTAGTTTCTTTTCCTTTCTTAATCTATAGTACTTAGTTTATTTTCCTTTCTTTATCTACAGTACTTAGTTTCTTTTCCTTTCTTAATCTACAGTACTTAGTTTCTTTTCCTTTCTTAATCTACAGTACTTAGTTTCTTTTTTTTCTTAATCTGCAGTACTTAGTTTCTTTTCCTTTCTTAATCTACAGTACTTAGTTTATTTTCCTTTCTTTATCTGCAGTACTTAGTTTCTTTTCCTTTCTTAATCTACAGTACTTATTTTCTTATCCTTTTTTAATCTACAGTGCTTAGTTTCTTCTCTTATCTTAATCTAGAGGACTTAGTTTGATTTGATTTATTTTAATTAAGTGTATTTGATGTTGTTAGAAAGGAAACCGTTTTACTGATATAATCACTTCATAAGTACACTGGGTCTGTTTACACTGCACTATTTGTTAATGTAAATGTCTTTTTATTATTTCTACAGTTTTCTCTTTCTCACTGTTCTAACTTGTTAACAATTATTTACTGAAATCTGTCACCTTTTCATCGTCTGATAATGATGAGCTGATATTGGTCTTCTGCCATGGGGGTATCCCTCCTCCTTAATTCATTAATTAATATATAAATATATAGATCAGGGGGTATCCCTCCTCCTTAATTCATTAATTAATATATAAATATATAGATCAGGGGGTATCCCTCCTCCATAAAATCATTAATTTGTAAATAGCTTAAGTTCTCGACGTTACCCGTGAAATTATAAAATCGAATTTTAAAAACAAATTATTTTTGAACAAAAATTCGATTGAAAACTATAAAAAATATAAAAAAATTAGTTTTGAATAAAAATTCGATTGAAAATATAGATATTTTTTATTTTTTAAACCTATGTTACCCGAGTGTACACATTACCTACAAAGGATGAGAGAGATGAGACTTAAGAGACGATTGTACGGACTTGGTACTGTACTGTACTGTACTGTACTGTACTGTACTGTACTGTACTGTACTGTACTGTACTGTACTGTACTGTACTGTACTGTACTGTCCTTTGCCTTGTCTTCCTGATTCCCTGCGACGGTAAACTTGTTTCTTTCTTTGTCGAACTAATAAATAAGCTAATAAAAGAGTGCACTTAAAAATAAAAACTTAAGTTAACCTTGTCATATTTAAAGAGTTTTCGGTCGTCTTCACAGTCTTATCCTTTGTGGGTAGCCTTGTATATATGAGCGAAGAGATTTGTTCTATAGAAGGATATAGATCAGGGGGGTCTTCTTAATTCATTAATATATATAAATATAGATCGGGGGGGGGGTATCCTTTCTCCTTAATAATATATTAATTAATATATATATATAGATCAGGTCGATCAGGGGTATCCTTCCTCCTTAATATATTAATTAATATATAAATATAGATAAGGCCGATTAGACTGCAAGTCTAAGTGTTTAAACTTAAAAATCTTACATCTGTGTCTTTATTGCTTCATTTCATTCTTTAGGGACGTCTAATTTCAAGGTTTACATTGAAACAGTACATTTTAAAGCTACGTCTGAGAAAGTAAACATTAGATTTAAAAACATGTTTCTATTTTGAAAACTGATTTATTTTCATTTTAGATTTCTCTACCAAAGTGACTTCTGCATTTCTTGATTAAGATACAATGGATAATATAACGGAATTAAACAATTTGTCGTAATTCAGCGGTTACTTTTATTAAGTGTATTAAGCAACATTTAAAAAACTAAATTTTAAACATTTTCATTTCCAAATGGAATACCAGTAAATACCAGTTTAGCAAAACAAATATTTAATTCTATGTTGAGAGCGGAACCTACTTCTGCTTCTTTCCTTTTCCCATTTATGTTTTTGTGAACAATTTCTTTAATACCTACATTGTGCAGATTAAATCAAATTATTAACTGTTATTTTGCAAAAATTCTTGCAAAATATTGCGAATATTCAGATAATCTAATCATGAATTATTCCTAATGGATTTGCAGGAATAAGAACCGAGAATTCTGCTGAGTCAATACAACGAAGGTCTGCAAGGCTGGTTGGATTCTAGAATTAGAACCAAGGTTGTAAAATAAGGTTAGATATTATGGATACGCTCCAGTATAGGTAAAGACGACCTTTATAGCAATGGACACTGTAAAGCCTCATATGACGTCACGGCTTAATTTAAGGAATAATAAATTGTGCGACTCACTAGACATAAGCAAACTCATAAATTGAAAACTTGAATTAAAATTACATTTCTTAGTCTCACACTAGTTAGCCCAATCAATATTTGTAAAATTCGAAGATCTTATTAAAGTATCAGTGACGTCGTACGAGGATTTAGAGTTTTGCTTGCAAAAAGACGACATTTACCTTCATTGGAGCGCTCTTGCGCATTTTGTCATTTATTCATTATAAAAGCTAGACTCAGTGCTTCAATGCAATGTCTTTAATTACATATTCTATGGCTTTATGTATTTCTGCCATGCCTGTAATATACTTATTCTATGAATCTGGCCTTGATGTCTTTAAAATGTTTATTCTATGATGTTACCTGAAGTGTTCTCCGGTTAGTGGAAGGTGAGCAGATGAAGGGTGCTACTGGCCCTGGTACACAATTTAAGATAAGTTAGTTAATTAGATAAAATACCACAAGCTCAAAATTAGATTTCCAAAAAAGTTTTTGATCGTGTATGCTGCCCTGGACTGCCCTGTAATGTGCTGTATGTACTGTACTGTGTTTTAATGTACTGTTCCGCTTGTCGTGTCCTGTGCTGTGCTGTCGGTCCTGTGCTGTCCTGTGTTGATTTGAAGTTCTGTAATATTCTGTATAGTATTGTACTGTACTTAGCTAGTCTGTACTGTACTGTATAGTATTGTACTGTACTGCATAGTATTGTTCTGTACTTAACTAGTCTATACTGTACTGTATTAGTATTGTAATGTACTGTAAAGTAGTGTATTGTACTGCAGTAAAGGATGGTACTAAACTGTATAGTTTTGTACTGTACTGTATAGTAGTGTACTGTAAAGTAGTTTACTGTAAAGTAGTTTACTGTACAGTAGTGTACTGTATACTATTGTACTGTACTGTACTGTACAGTATTTTATTGTACTGTTTAGTATTTCATTGTACTGCATATTATTGTACTGAACTGTTTAGTATTTCATTGTACTGCTTAGTATTGTACTGTACCTCCGCTGTACTCCTCGAATCTAGGATTGTTTGAAAGGTAGAGGACAGGATTCCCTTCATACTAAACAATTTAAACATTAGTAAAGTTTTATCTTTTTTTACTCTTTTAAAATGTTTTTTTTTAAATTTTTTGCACATTCATATTCAGACCAAAAAAAACTATCACCATCTTTATTTCGAATAGTATTATTTAGTTTTTACCACTTTTATATTAATTTTCGGTAACTTTAAAAAATTATTTTAACTAGCCTTAGAGGGCGCTTCGTGCCCATCTTCTAAATTAATTGTGAACATGTTCTCTTTGTGTACATCGTAAAACATAACAAAAATAATTCGCGGATTTTCACAAAAAAATTTCGTGGATTTTCAAAATTTTAAAAAATTTAATGAAGATCAAATTTTGATGGAGACAACTATTTGAAATTTTGATCATTCATAAACCTTCCCTGTGGTCACGTGATGTCCCACAAAAAATTTGGGCCCGACCGGTTCAGCCGTTTTGACGTTTATTGGATACAAAAAAAAAAAAAACAGACAAGCCAAATTTATATATAGAAGAAAACCACACACCAAACTTATACTTTAGGGTAACCCTTTATTATTCTGTAAGTTTTTGTGACCGGTTATATTTCATTTATTTTAATTGAGATATTTAGTCAAGTTTAGAAATAAAAATTTTTAAAAATGTTTTTAAAGATAATTTACGTGATTTGTGCACTCCAGTTGCTGTGATGAATCTGAAATAAACAAAATATAAAAAAATAATTTGATTCATTGTAGTCCAATAATCATGATGAGTAAAGATATAAGGATTGATCTTCTATCAGTTAATTGATGCAAAATCTAAGCTATGCTCTGCACTTTATGTGCTAGCTTTGTTTAAGTTTTGATTTGATTCAAATTACATATTCTGGAAAAAAACCTTTTTGTCTATTCCGTAAAACTAGGATTACTATTATAATATAGTGTGAGGTGTTTTTTTTTGTCGAGACGAACTACGAGATTATAAAGTCGTATCTGTAATATTGCATTATAGGTCTTATTGGAGGGAAGCAATAAAGATGTTTTGAAGATTTTGGAAATTGATTTATTCATGGCTGAGAATGTGTGCCAAGTTATTCTCAAGTGCTGCAAGGACAATTCACAACGGTACTCGTTCATTATCCTTTTTAATGTGAACATAGATACAGAAAATACAAATCTTCCTCTGTATAAATTCTTTTAACGAAGACATGGTATTTTGTAAAGATATAAAAATATATTTACATTGGTTGGGTTCAGAATCCCGGCAGGTCACTTCAGATATAACAGTTAGGTTTCCTTTAACCCATAATTCAACAGTTTTATCATATTTTCTATTTATTTTTGTGATTTTAAAAAAGGGTGCAACTAGTTTCCCCAGGAAGGGAAGAGAGTGAGAAAGTGGAAGTTTTAGTCAAAAAAAATCGAATGTTTCCCGCTTCCTTTTTCTCAAATGAAAAGTACCCCCCCCCCCCTTGTAAAATATTCCAGTTGCGCCTCTTATCTTCAATATTAGAAATATACATACACACAATTGTAAATTGTAATGATAAAAACGTAGAATTTTCCTTCGCTTTTCTCCTTGTTAAAATCTGAATATGCGCTAGTAAACTGGGATCCTAGAATAATAAAGTTTTTTAAATTTTAAAAACTCCACCAAATATCTTTCTTTTCTTTAAAATCTCTACGAAGTACTTACCTAAATCTACTAATCTCTAGGAAGTATATACTAACCTTTAAGATGTTTACTAATCTCTAGGAAGTATACTAACCTCTAAGATGTTTACTAATCTGTAGGACGTATACTAACCTCTAGGATGTTTACTAATCTCTAGGAAGTATACTAACCTCTAAGATGTTTACTAATCTGTAGGACGTATACTAACCTCTAGGATGTTTACTAATCTCTAGGAAGTATACTAACCTCTAGGATGTTTACTATTCTCTAGGAAGTATACTAACCTCTAGGATGTTTACTAATCTCTAGGAAGTATAATCACCTCTAGGAAGTTTTCTAACCTTATAGGAAGTTTACAAACCTCTAGGAAGTCTACTAATCTCTAGGAAGTTTACTAACCTATAGGAAGTCTTCTAACCTCTAGGTAGTCTACTAATCTCTAGGAAGTCTACTTACCTATAGGAAGTCTATTAACCTCTAGGAAGTTTACTAACCTATAGGAAGTCTTCTAACCTCTAGGAAGTTTACTAATCTCTAGGAAGTCTTCTTACCTCTAGGAAGTTTACTAACCTCTAGGAAGTCTACTAACCTCTAGGAAGTCTACTAACCTCTAGGAAGTCTACTAATCACTAGGAAGTCCACTAACCATTATTAGGAAGTCTACTATCCTCTAGGAAGATTACTAATCTCTAAGAAGGTTACTAATCTCTAGGAAGTCTATAACTAACCTCTTGGAAGTTTATTAACCTCTTGGAAATTTTCTAACCTCTTGGAAATTTTTAAACCTCTTGGAAGTTTTCTAACCTCTTGGAAGTTTACTTACCTCTTGGAAGTTTACTAACCTCTTGGAAGTTTACTAACCTCTTGGAGGTTTACTAACCTCTGGGAAGTTTACTAACCTTTAGGAAGTTTACTAACCTCTTGGAAGTTTACTAACCTCTTGGAAATTTACTAACCTCTTGGAAGTTTACTAACCTCTAGGAAGTCTACTGCTTGGAAAAAATGTATCAACTCTATGCGTCATTCCGCAATGAATACTTTTATCCACCCATTCGTCTCTCTTCCCTCCACCTCGTCTTCCTCCTCCGCCTCCTCCTTCTCTTTTCCCTCCCTTCTTCTCGTTATTTGACAAACTTCTTTTGTTTCCGTTTTCAAATATCTTTTCATCCTTGCCTTGTCGGAAACTAAATAATAAAATTGAAGAGACTTTTCAGTGTTCATTATACCATCCAAGGAAATGTTACTAATTACAACTTAGTTAACAATTTTCTCTGTATAGCATTTACGCTATTGCCAATACGAATATTACTGTATAGGATATATTATCCATCTACAAATTATTATCTGAGTTGACATAGATCATAAGTTCTTAGGCTTTAGGGGTCGAGTGCTGCATAAAGAAATAGCTTAAGGGCCGAGCGCAGCTTTTAGAAATGGCTAGAAGGTCGAGCGCTGCATCAAGAAATATCTGAAGGGCCGATTGCTGCTGCTAGAAATGGCTAGAAGGTCGAGTGCTGCATCAAGAAATAGCTAAAGGGCCGAGCGCTGCTGCTAGAAATGGCTAGAAGGTCGAGCGCTGCATCAAAAAATAGCTAAAGGGCAGAGCGCTGCTGCTAGAAATGGCTAGAAGGTCGAGCGCTGCGTTTAAGGCCCCTTTAATGACGCTCTGAATTACAATGAAAATCGCTCTAATCTTTTTTTTCTTCGTTAATAGTTAGTTAAAACATTAATATAAGATAACCAATAAAAAACAGGATTTCACACTGAGCTTCTTTTCCATTCAAAAATTTATATTGTTATTTTTTATTTTACTGTAATCTGTACTATATCATAAAATGTGCTTTAAAATAATTTGTTTAATCTTTAGAAATTAATTGATTGAAAACAAAAATTTACCGCTACAATACTTTTTCCTCGGAATTTGTTTTTAAAAATTCACGACAAAAAGGAATTGAGTTTTTGCCACAAATTAAAATTTTCTGATTCCTATATCTTTGCAATCTGATTAGTAAAACTTTAATATTTCAAACTTATATTATTTGCTCCAAAAGAATTTACCATAGATAAACAAATAAACATAGATAGCTTATGCACGCAAAATCACCAAGAATTGTACAGTCCACGAACTCGTACTTCTAGGAGTCAAAGTGTAATTCAATGATAAGCGGGGTGGTTTGGTGTTTTAATGGATTTCATAGAATAAGTGTAAAACAACTCCGGGAATGGAACTATTTGAACAACAATATTTCACTGAAGAAGGACATGAGAAGGACTATACTAACTTAAATTTCTCTCTACAGAACTCATGTACACTACAAGTACTCAATGACATGAGAACAGCTAATGTTCACAACCGACCTAGTTAATCTATATAATAGGAATATCTTTAAAGCATCTCTGCATACATTTATATCTTTCAAGATGAAAAATGTCGTCTTATGCGATCTATCTTTATCTATGGAATTTACAGTTTGAAATATCTAAAGGCTACGAGAGTCTGCAGAGACATAGGGAATATAAAATTAGAGTTTGTGGCTTAAACTCAGTTTCTTTGTGTTCATTTTTCTTATCTCATTCTTCAATTGTTTGCATTTATTTTTGTCTAAAGAACGTTGTTTTAAAACTTTTAATTTTTTATTTGTCATTCATATCAAGGAAAACCTTTCTAGCTGGTTATTTTACAAATACCAAATGTAATTGACGACAATTTGTGAGATATCTGCTTATATATATTTACCTACATTCCCGTGATCGAGACACAGATGACACCACGCCCATATCTGTAATTAAATAGAAAATTCAAAAATAAAAGGGACGCAGTTAATTGCAAATATAACTTGAGAGTGCACTGACATGAAGTGTAAACTGCACATTCGAGTTGACCGACACTCACTGATTTATGAGCTAAAAAAAAAGATGTCTCCGTCATCATTGCTCAGGGAAAGATTTAAAAGATACAGCTACTCTACAATTAAAGGGACACTTGAAATTACAGTCCCTTTAAGAGAAAAATAGTTTTGATATAGATTGCATTTTAAAAATTACTGCCAATTAATTCATGGCAACACTTCTTGTTTTTGTGAAAACTCTCAAATATCTTTTTTGTTCACATGAATTTAATAAACAATTGATTATAATCATAAAAAAAATCCTAAAATTTTTCTGAAAAGTTTTGTCTGTTAAAAATAATCATCTATTTCGTCTTAATATAGTTTGGAGACAAAAAAAAAACAATCTGGCAGAAGGACACTTTTTCTTTTTCTTAGAAATTGATTAACTCACTAAAGACCCTCATCTTCGATAATTGGTAAAATAAATCCTTTTTCCTTGATAATCAACATTGGAACCCTATCTGATAGGTTTTTTTGTCTAATGTTTGTTAAAAGAAAGCGGGGTGGGGGATGATTCGCTCCCTTCACCCCCCCC
The DNA here is from genome assembly GCF_000591075.1 of Eurytemora carolleeae. Lineage (NCBI taxonomy): Eukaryota > Metazoa > Arthropoda > Copepoda > Calanoida > Temoridae > Eurytemora > Eurytemora carolleeae. The sequence continues at coordinate 193,183 of NW_019396223.1, forward strand.
CCCCTCCCCGATAACTTTAAATACATGTCATTAGTATAACTTTTCTTTTCAATTGGCCTTCTGGGGACGTTTTGAAAATATATTTTTAAAAAAACCACGGGAAAATATATTGATAAGACTTTATTTTTGAAAAGTTTTAGCATGCCATACATGTTTATATACTCATATTTAAAACTTATTATAAAATATTTATTGCTAAGACCCATTATACCTCAATATAAAGAGTATAAGCTTTTTACTAATTTTCTGCGATAATAAAAAGCATTAACAAAATTTGTTCAATATTATTTGGTTGGAGAGCTTTTTTGGGAGCTGTTTCACCTTGATTTAACAGCTAGGTCCTTTTTCTATCAACCTATTACTTTCGACCAAAATTTGACCTATTAAAGGGAGTATTCGCGAAAACGGAAAGGGGGTATCTAGGAATATATCGAATTGAATTCGATATTGATTTCTACAAAACTTAATTTCTATCTGTTGCGTCTTTATGGAGAAAATGGTTTTACCAAAGAGTGTATTGTCAATTTAAATTCACAGAGTTGTAGTATTCCACTCAGATTATTCCACTCAGATTGTAAATGATTTATCCAGATATTGCAACCTATAAAGAAGAATTCAATTCGATGCATTTGTTTATAGTTAATATTTCATAATATTTTTTATTTGATTTGATCCGAGTGTTACTTTTGAAAACATTCATCAGGAATTTTCGAAAATTCAAATTGAAGAATTCATATGATTTATATGAATGTTCGACATTAAAGGGCAGGAGGGTGATAGCGCTAATCCAAATTGCCTGTAGCAGACACTTTAAACTTGAAGTTTTTAAAATAAACGAACTTGACAAAAATATCGTTTATTACTGAACGAACGAATTTTCAAACAGATTTGGGAAAAAAAACAACGTTTTTGGTTGGAAAAAGAACAATCGTTTTTAACTGAACGAACGATTTTATTGAAGGAACAATTTAACTGAACGATCATTCAGGGAGAAAACGAACGAACCAGATGGAAAATGAACGTGTTTATGTTATAAAAGAACAAAAGCTTTATTTTTTAAACGATTGAAAGAAAAAAACTTAGGAAATGGGTCGTTCATGAACAATGAATTCGAACGAACTAAATGAAAAAATGTCGAACGTGCCCTTCTCTAACTTGAAGTGCTTAATCAGTGAAAATGTGAGTCAGCTGTTTTGACGGACTTATAAATTCACGATTTCTAATTGGCTGACAGCAAATGTCACTTTTGATTGGTCGCACCTTTACAGATATTTAAAAGGAATTAACTTAATCGCAGACAAAAAAAAGAAATGGATTAAGTGTTTTTAAAAGTTACGGACATGTCAACCAACCTCATAACATTTTTTTATTTTTAAAGCTCTAACTTAAAAAGATCCCTGACATAAATATGAAAAAAAATGTTGCAATATTATTTTTCTCATTTTTGAAAATTAGAAGGTTCAATTCAATAAGTGTGGAACTAACATCTACTTTTTTACTCTACAGAGGTTTGGTCCATCACCATCACCGAATTTTAAATTATTAAGACGTGAACGGTTCCTTAAATAATTAAAAAACAACATTGTCTATTTGTCTATTTGTATATTTTACGTCTGTAGCTCAGCACTGTACCGGAATAACAGGGTGTCCCACAATATCTCGGATGTTTATGGCTCTAAACTGTGATTTTAGGGACTAATCAGAAAATTTCAAAAGAACGAATAATTCTTAAAATTGTATAAGCCTTAAATAATAATTTGCACTCAGAGTGCCAGAAAACACCAGGTTTTCTGAGTATATGTGCGAATTATGGTATAGGACGGAGAAGTTCCTTCTTTCTCCTCCTCTACAGAGATACAGAGAACAAAACCGTGGTCTAACCTCACCCAGAGAAAAGAGAAAAAATTCAATCCTCTCAACGTCATTGCAATTGATCCTCCATTTTAAAGTTTACCTCTCCGATTTACCTTTTTTGTATTAAAATTATGAAGACATTCATGTTTTTCTATCTGAAAAAATTATAATTTCTTTAGCGAATTGATAATTGTAGACAATTGACAGAATTTAAATCTTTTCAAGAAAGAAAACCGACTTTATCTTTCTCATAGTTTCTCAGATGTGGATCGGTCCTGTAAATCTGTAATGAAGATGGTATCTACGGTCTCTGATGTGGATCGGCCCTGTAAATCTGTAATGAAGATGGTATCTACGGTCTCTGATGTGGATCGGTTCTCTGTCTCTGAAACTGAAAAGAAGATGCAGGGATATTTTGAAAGATGAAAATTTTTGATAATTAAAGGACTGTAGTGCAGTATTTGTTTGTTCTGGATGATTGCAAATATCTTTTAAAACCTTTCTTAAACCGACATATGTTTCTTAATTTATTATAAGTATTGATAAATATTGCTTTATATCGAGTAGATATTCTAAAGATGCCAAATGAAAAACTATCCGAAACCATGAAAGATTCTGAATATAAAATTTGCCAAACCAAATTAAAATTTAAATGTTTGTAAATCCTATTTTAGAACAAATTAAATTAACTCCAAGAATTCAATTTAAAGTTCTCATGTTCGTTAGAAAATGAACGATCTTTAATGATTTTAAAGATGATTATAAATTCATGTTTTAGACATATATACATTTACCCAAAGACTTTGCTAATTATAAAGACAAGGCGTTGGAAATTTCTCCGACTATTGTGTACGCCAGTATAGCTGTATTTTGACGTCATTGGTTATTTTGGTTGCTTCAGAGTCAAACGATCGACATTAAAACCTTAGATATTTAACGCAATTGTGAATGTTTTGTGCTAAAATTTATCTAAAATTAATGATATTAATTTCTATTTTAAAATCTATTTAATCATTTGTTGGATATGAGGATCATCTGGTGAATTATAGCTGAATTTGTGATAAAGTTACGCATCTATTTTGTATCAAAAATAGCCGATAATTGTTTGTGAAAATTTTCAGATGTCGTCTAATATTTTTTCTGAGGTACTATGGAATGGAATTTTAGGCGATGAAGAAGAGAGGGGACCAGAAATGTCCAATATTATAAACGGTAAATAAATTTGGTGTAAATGTAGTCTTCTGTTTAATCTTAGGCAAAGAAAAAATATTGCATAAATTAATGTGTTAATCTTATTCTTCAATTGATTTATGAGGATTTTGTTTCAAAAATAATACCATTAAAGAAAATATATCACAGAAAGTTTCTTTAAAAATGCGAATTAAAGGACGACCTTTTACTTAGAAGTCTTTTAAAATTGATTACATAAGTTTTGAGGCATTAATTATTGGAGTAGTTTAAAGACGGAAAAAAATAAATACATTGGTGAAAAAAAACCTAAGGAATACTAAGACGACTTATAGACTCAATTTACGATTAAATAGTTTAATGAACGTTAAAATAACTCTTTTGAGCAGATAACAAGTAGATTGTCTAATTATAAATTATGTCAGCATTTTCAAATTCCATAGTTTTATGTTTACAAATTCTTTGAATAATTCTGATAAATTCAGGTCTGTCAGTGCCAATCAAAGCTCCAACCTGTATAATACAGAGCTGCAATCCAAGAGTATGAGGATCACGGTTTAGATTTCCAGCAAGAAAAAAATTGTGGCTGAAGGCCCTTCATTTAAATCAAGAGTAAATCACAGTAAAAGATCCAAGAGTATGTGAAAAACATTTCAAACCCTCTGATTTTAAAAGTAATTTATAATATAATAAATATTACGACGTTAATTTAGTAATTCATTTAAATTAGGTGGGGAGAGAATTCCTTCTTACATGAAAAAAATGAGATAATTGATTACTGTTAAAAAGTTCAAGGTTACAATTGCATAAAAGATATGAGACTTGATTGGTGTATGGTTGAAATTTAAATACCAAGATCTTGTAGGTTATTTTTTTTTATAAACAATTAATACTTCAAACCAAAAGTAAATGTTCTCAGGGACTGATTATAGTTGTAATTTCAAGTTACCAACCCATTAAAGGTTCTAAAAACAACGGTACTTTCATGAACTAGAGACAAATTAAATATTTCATAATAGATAAACTAAAGTGGTTTCCTTGTTTTCCTTTTAAATATCTATTCATTACAAAAGACGACATTATGAAACGTAAATATATACCGGATTTCTGGAGAAGACGACATTACTTACTATTTATGGTAACCCGAGAAAATGCGTCAAATTTGCATAGATTTTCTGATGCGCTATCTTTAATTAGCAAAGTCTTTGCATTTACCTACATACATACTACACCTACATACATACATACATATATCTACATATAAAGTACATTTAAAACATTATTTACAGCCGATGACAGAAACATAAACAAAAAGAGTCGAAAATATCTTTACAAAGACTTAAAACTTTTAAAGATTGTTTTTTTTGAGATTGATATTTTTTCTAACTTCACACCTATAAATATAAAAGTCAATGCAAATTACTTTAAAAGTTACAAAAAAAAACAATTAAAAAACAAAAGCAATATAAACGTGTATTTCGAAATTCAAAAGAATTAAAAATTATTAACAATTTCTTTCTTTTTCATTATAAAGCACGAGTTCAGTTTTCAGAATTAAACATAAATATCCAGAACAAATCTTTCAGTTAGATATTGATATGGCTAGGGAGGGGCACATCTAGTAGTGATTAATTCGCACAAAATAGCGTAAAACTTGAGCTGAGCTGGTTAATCTCTCTTTACAAACTCTAAATTTATCTTGCATGCTACAAAAATCAGCCTTTAGTGAGGGACATGTATTTGTTAGAAAAACCAGAAAATTTGAGCTTCCTAACTAAAATACCAGATAAGGTTAAAATAGGAACATATTTTTAAATGTCATTTAAAATATTCTAAAACTAAATTACGCTAAACTTTCCTTAAATCATATAAAAAGGTTTTGCGAATAGAAACCCTTGGGCTTAAGTACATTTTATGAAGTCCGTTCATACGTCGCTATTTCAGTTAATTTTCAAGAATTTGTTTACGTTTATTAATAATAGACATGGATTAACAATTTTATCAAAAAACAACCAATGGGGGACGGGTGGAGTAAAGGAGATATTCACAAAACTGTGGAATAAATAATAATGCATTGAAAGAGACCCGACATAGGTGTCGTAGACCTTTGATATTTCAAACTAGGAATTCTGTTAGCAAAAAAAGTTTTAAATATCAAATTTTCTACACCAGCAGGTTGCATAGATATAGAGAAAAGAACAGTTGAGTTCGTGGCTTAGACTCAATTTTTTCTGAGGTTTTAAACTATTGAGTCGTATTTTGAATCATACTGATTGAAAATAGAAAATAAACAAACTCTGAAGGATTAGATAGATAGATATTAACAACAGGACAGTCGCCAGTCCATACCTAAACAAAATCGGGACATTTTATAAAGGGACGATTGTAAGCGTAATTTCAAGTGGCCTTCCATTTATAGAGTGGCATGTCAGATTCACAACATTTGCCTGGACAATGATGAGGTAAATACACCCTTACGTATTGCTAAAGATTTAGTTCGGGATCAAGGTTATAATGCAAGGAAAGTTAATTGCAGTTTCGTATACTCTGTGTACATATTGAAACCAGTTCTCTCTGGGCAAAATTTGTAAACAAGAATAGATTCATCAGTGTTTATTAAGTATCCGAGGAGGTTAATAGCATTAAATTTTGATAATTTTGAAAATTCAAATAATAGTTTCCTATGACCAGAATATTTCATTGATTTTTTTATGGGAAAGATGGATCCCATGTCTGGCTTCGACATCCGTCTTGTGTTTACATTACCGCCCAGAGAGAGTACAGTGCAGTACAAAAGATGCGCACACCTCTGAAATAACTTTCCTTGCATTAGTACCCTGATTAGGGGAGACTTGATGCTAAAGTGTGCAATGTATGTATGTATACTCTCCGTGCTAGTGTACACTTGCACGGTTTCTTGGCACTTAATTTCACTCTATATACAGTTAAACCCTAAATGAGCCATACAAGGAAAGAAATTATCAAATGTCGTCTTGACAATTTTACGTAAATATCAGTGTTTGCGAAAATGAATAAATAGCCATAAATATGCGGGAACAGTTTTAAAGAGCTCCATATTATCATTTAATAAAAAAAACTAAATATCTGCAATATTCCATCAGAAAGTGAAGAATACGACATTTGATGAATTCTTTCGATGTATGGCTTATTTAGGTGTTAACTATATATATAAATAAGAATATCCACGAACTCCTTGATAAAACAAAGATTGTAAGGATATCGTTGAAAATCGGACATATGCCACTCTTTTCTTTAAATGACAGATCTCTTGAAATTACGCTTACAGTCCCTTTAACATTCAGAAAATACTATTAATCTTTTGTACTGCAAGCCAGAAAGCAAAACATTTTTAAACTTTTTTAACCTGGCGAAGTTGAGTGCCTGGGTTTTCTCCAGTTCTATTCCTACTATAGAGTCAAGGATCCAGGAGTTGGATATTCTTAGTTTAATCTGGTTTAGGAGTTCTGTAAACCGTCTCTCAACCTGAGATGCTACCCAGGTTCCAACTAAACCTGATCGAGATCCAGGAGAACACGCCACAATCAAACTATCTGAAACTATCTGTGCATCTATTCAAACATACTAAGGGTGTCCCATGAAACATGACTGTAGCAAGACAACTTAAACGTCGTCTTTGGGATTGAATTTATTTGTGACATTCAGTCGTCAACCTACTATAACATGTATTGTTCATAAAACAAAAACCCCAAATTCTCCTAGTCCAGACACTCCCAAAATGTGGTCTGCCTTTTTTTTGTGCTGTCAATATTACCTGAGATATTAAGAATTTCGTTCAGATTTTAATTTTTTTAAATAAAACGAAAATAGTAAAATCAAGCACAAAAAAGACCGCATTGGAAATTTCTAATTGAGCGGTATTTCGTTATTATTAACTCTAGAACTTTACGTCTAAGATAAGTTTAACGAATAAATTCCGCAAATCATTTCAAAGATCAAAGACGACCTTCAAATCGTCTTGCTACTGTCATGTTTCCCGGGACACCCTGTACATAATGAAGGGTATATTTGACTAAAATATCTTAATTGATTTTTTTATATCGACATTTTCTTTTTTCGTGAAATCGATTTTTTCAAAAAAAAATTCGATTTTTTTTCAAAATTCCTCGGGCACTTGAGCTAGTTCTACATAATACACCAATATTTGGGGTTAGGAGTACACACTAAGCTAGAAATATGTAAAAAGTGAAATTTATGCGACTTGTAAGACTTTGTGACCTCGTAGTTTGTCAAGTATGATAAAAGCAAACTTATTTGGTTCCATATTAGAATTAAAGGGAGAGACATGGTAGACGGTAGTTGAGCTGAAAGTGCAGTATTGTAGAGAAAAACTTTAGGATTCATTTGATACCGATGTGACATTTTTACGATGTACATTTCTCAAATAAGAGTGTCAAATCGGTTGCAATATTTCATCAGTTGTTTCAACAGAAGAAACGTTTTTTAACAATAATTTCCATGTTTATTGGTATAAATAGAAATTAAACCTCTATACCTGAAACTCTTTTCTTCCCCTCCATTGATTTTTCCCTTCTTCTGAGTAGAAGTTTTTCTCCTGGAGGTTTACAGTTTATTCTAAACCCTGCATTTATACAAAATATGTTTTCTCCTGGAGGTTTACAGTTTATTCTAAATCTTGAAGTTACACAAAATATGTTTTCTCCTGGAGGTTCACAATTTATTCTAAACCCTGCAGTTACACAAAATATGTTTTCTCCTGGAGGTTCACAATTTATTCTAAACCCTGCAGTTACACAAAATATTTTTTTTTCAAAAATTCTTCAAAATAATTATTTACACAGTTACACAAGATATGTTTTCTTTAAAAATTCTTTAAAAAAATCATACGTATAAAATTATTTATCTTTACAATGTTTTTGCAAATAAGTATATTTTATTTTGGCTTGGTGTGTTCAAAAAGATATTGTTATGTATGCTCACCGTATCACTATTTATATTTCGTTTGTCTGTATATAATAAATGTCAAAATGTTTGAATTGATTTTGTCACATTTTTGTACGGCAACTCATATGACTCAGAAAGGTTTATGGACCGTCAAAGTTCTCAAATTTGACATATTTCTCTAAAAGGTTTCAATTAAAAGAAAAAAAATGCGAAAAATTGAATTTTACATAATGAAGAAAAATGGTCATGTTGAAGAGCAACATTTAAAGGGTATTATTAGAAAAGGTGGTGTGACCCGGATTTTTTACTTCCCAAAAAATTATAGTTTAAATATTTTTTTCAGAAATGTTTTTTTTTTATAAAAATGTTCCACGGGGACTTTAAACTAACTCAAATCTCGATCTTAGTGAAATAATGTTTGAGCAGGGTTGGTCAAAAGCCGGTGAACAAAAGAAGTTTTTGCATTTTTAGTAATAATTCAAATTGAACTAAACGTCTTGTAAATATGTAGATTAGATTTAAACAATTAAAAAGATTTTGCGAAATTATCGTGTTTTATTCGTGGATTAAAAAAAATATACGAACCATTCTAAAACCTTCCCTGGGGTCATGTGAGGTTTCACAAACAATTTTAGACTGATCGGTTCAGCCGTTTCGACATTTATTGGATAAAAAACCACTGACAAGCAAAGTAGAAATATATATTCATTGTGGGTAGCCTTGTACCAAAACCATGTCTTTGTAAATATTTCAAAAAAGTTGAAAATAATAATTATGATTATTTGCCTGTATCCTCTAGCTCCCCATCCTGTGAGATGGAATGATCAAAGGAAAGTATGTTTGATCTTTTATCTTGTATTTTCTTTAGATGACTAGAGCCAGGTTCAAGAGACATTGTTTGGAACAGTGCACCCTCCACCTTACAATATGCATATTATTTAAACATACAATTATTCAATAAAATTGAAAAAAAAAAATTTATTTAAAGGGTTTGCATTTGGATTTTCATATTCCCTCTAAAGGGGTTATTCCCGGTTTGCAACAGTATCCTTAAAAACCTTCAAATGTTCTAATCCCTATATTTAGCAACCTGTAGGAGATAGAATCGACTTAATTAATTTCATGGTGCCTTAAAGGGACTGTAAAGGAAAAATGAAAGGGGGTATAGGCTGAAAGCTAATCACTTTAGCTCTCGATCGCGACCCATGAAAGTTATATCTGATGTTCCTATCTCGAGAAATTGATATACAACCGTGTAAAATTTGTACAAAAATTAATAAATATACAATTCTGTATAAAAGCAGTGGGTTTAAATAGATCAAATTCAGCAAATAAGCAACCAATCTTAAAACCGTGATATCCCAGAGAAAGCTAATTGTAATTTAGGTTTACTCCAATTCTAATTTTATATTTGTTATTTCTATTTTTAATTGATTTAATTCATAATATCATTAATACGTCCGTATTACTTGACCAGTAATTCCACCAATGGCAGTGCAGTTAAGTGGTCACGTGATACAGGCGGAGACATGTGACCAGTATACTGCTCTGCCATTGGTGATAGTTCTGGTCACGTGATTTAAGTTTAAGATTTTCAAAATTTTACATATATGAACTTTCGTATAATTTTAACACAGTTTTATATCAATTTCTCGAGACAAGAACATCAGATAAAACTTTCATGGGTCACGATCAAGAGTTAAAGTGATTAGCTTTCAGCCTATACCCCTTTCATTTTTCCTTTACAGTCCCTTTAACAACTTTCAACTTTGTAATTTTCACAGCATATCCCATATTTAGAATTAGACAACGAATTTATTTTTAATGTTGTTTTCCAAGCTTATTTATGATCAAATTCCCCAGCTATTCTGTGTTTTTACGAATTGAGTACGCATTTTCAAAACAAATCTGTGCGCAATTATAAAAATCTGTTTGATAACTGTTCTGCGTTGTTTACAAAAATTAAATAAGATAATTTTTATCAAAAATAAACATTTAACTTTAACACAGAAATTTCGACGCTGAAAGAATTTTTTTGACAGTTTAGACAAATACAAGACAGCTTCAGTAATCCCTTTGTTTACATATAACCTTCAGCGGCGTAGAGCACTATAACAAGGTTATAATGCAGGGAAAGTTATTTCAGAGGTGTACGCATCTTTTGTACTACCGTGTAATGTCTCTTTGCGGTAATGTAAACACAAGACGGATGTCGAAGCCTGACATGGGATCCATATTTTACAAAGAAATCAATGAAATATTCTGGTCATAGGAAACTATTTTGTGAATTATCAAAATTATCAAAATTAAATGCTTTTAACCTCCTCGCATCCTGGACAAACACTGATACACCTATTTTTGTTAACAAATTCCGCCCAGATAGAACTGGTTTCAATATTTGCGCAGAGTATTCGCAACGGCAATTAACTTTCATTGCTTTATAACCTTGGCACTAAATAACTTTCAAGGTGAAAATTCTTACGTTGGCTTTATATATGTTATACTGAGAACTCACAAGAAAGGTGTGAAGAGTAATACATTTCAAAAATATTAAAGGGAGTGTCTGGCTAGAGATGGTAGTTGAGCTGAGAATGCAGTTTTGTAGAGACACTTTGTTTGATTCATTTTAGACCTATTTTTATTTTCTTAACCTGTTCCTAAACATCTTGTTAGTTTACTGTAGTATGCTTGTTACATTTTTCCTGGTCGTTATTAAAATAACCGATTCTTAGAATCATCTCCCCAAAATGGACAACCAATGAGGATTCTTAGAATCATCTCCCCAAAATGGACAACCAATGAGGATTTCAAAGGTTGAATTTGGGCTCTTGGTAAACAAATATTCACCGTAAATACGTCTGACAGGTTTCAAATAAATCCTAATAAAATTTTCGACAACATTGCACTTTCTGCTCAACTACCCTGTATAGCCGGACACTCTCTTTAATTTATATGTTGATATTTAATTTATCGTCTGTATTAAAAAAATACCTTCCAATTGATGCAAAAGTCCGGAGTCTCAGGGGGATTTATTTTAGAATCTCCAGAACTCTAAATGTATAGTATAGGGTGTTCAAATAAACATTGGAATCAAAACACATCTCAGAATATCGTCTTTGATTTAAAAAAAAAAAGATAAAATACAGCAAGGATATAAAACAATGTACGCATGTAAAGCTTCTCAAAGTGGGGTCATTTTCCTTCAGTTTCTAAAATTGATTGAGTTATTCAAAAATTAACCAATTTTTATTTGTTTAATGAATTGGAATTGGAAAAAAAATCTTTATATTCCCGTCAATTTTTGAGAAAGCAAGAAATGGCTGCGTACACCTTGAAAATCCCGAGATTGACAGTTGCTTTATGGCCTAAATTGTATTTTACTACTAAAAGTCGCGATTTTATCCCTATATTTTTAGGGATATCTCGCAAATATAAACTTTTATTTATAACTCCAATATACAGGGGTATACAACAATGCAATATCTAAAACTCGTATCTTTCTTTTATACAGAGAATACCAAATAGATTCTAATACAATAGATGGCAACGTAGAATGTGAACACTCTCAGTACAGCTGTTTTCTGACATCACAAGTGTCAACTTAGTTTTTTATTAATTATTAATCAATTATTAATAAATTATTAATAATAGTTATAATTTTAGAATAAATTGCTTATTTTACGGTAAAATAATTGCAATTTTATGTCTTCTTTATTTTCTGTTTTTACACTTTTTTATTTAATCTTGGAAAATATGTCAACTAATGTGAGAAAATTTATTTTCCTAATTGTTATTTTTGACACTTGTGACGTCGTGTATAATTTGTCCATTTCTCTGTTGCCACCTATTGTTCTTGATAATCTATTTGGAGAATACTAAAGAACCAATTGAATACTTCATATATTGTGGACTGCTCAGACCAAGGTTATAATGCAAGGAAAGTTATTTCAGAGGTGTACGCATCTTTTGTACTGTTTCTGGGTGGTAATGTAAACACAAGACGGATGTCGAAGCCTGACATGGGATCCATCTTTCACATAAAAAAATCAATTAAATATTCTGATCATAGGAAACTATTATGTGAATTATCAAAATTATCAAAATTTAATGCTTTTAACCTCCTCGGATACTAAACGAACACTTATGCATCTACTCTAGTTTTTATATTCCGCTTGGAGAGAACTGGTTTCAGTATGTACGCAGAGTATACGCAACTTTAATTAACTATCCTTGCATTATAACCTTGGTTCAGACACTACAATACATAAGAAGTTTTCTTTTTTCATTATTGAATGTAACATTAGAATAAAACTCGTAAAATCCCTTTTTGAAAATTTGAAAATTAAGACTTTGCCACAAACTCAAAGGAATTGAGTTTTTGCCACAAACTCGCATTTTAAACCTCTATATCTTTGCAACCTTAAGGCATAAACCTTTGATATTTCAAACTTAGACTATTTCATCTATCAGAATTAATAGTTTGAGATAATAAAGGTCTTGGAAAACGGGTTGCAAAGTTATAGGAATTAAAATATCAGAGTTTGTGGCAAAAACTCGATTCCTTTACTAATCCCTTTAATTTATGGTTTAAACCTTTGATATTTTAAACTTAAATTATTTGGTCTAAATTAATACATAGTTTAAAATATCAAAGGTCTACGACATTGGGTTGCGAAGTAACATGGATTGTAAAATCGGAGTTTATTACAAAGACTCAGTTTCGAGCCCTATACCCCCTTTGAATTTTCACAAACACTCCCATTAACGTGTTAAACAATATTACCTTTAAATTCTCTTCATTATTGAAGCGACTCTGAAATAAAACAAAAATTAAGCAAATTAATGGAAAAAGGTAGTTTTTTTAAAAATTAAAAAACCTTAATTTCTTGAATTTCTGAGTTAGCTCCAAGCATTTTCATTTCCTGATTCATTTCTTCTCTTTCTCTACTCAAACTCGCAGCATAGATTCTAAAACATTAAATTCCGACATAAAAGCATACCATATTGACAACGGTACCGTTTCAACCTCCGCCTATATGCAGTAGAGACAAAAAAGGTAATCGACAGAATTGAACAATCTTAAAGATCAGAACTATCGTTCTCGTTGCTGGTTAAACAACGGTTTCTGTTGTGAATCAGGCATGAAATCCCTTTATTGGGAAGTCATTTTAATCATTTTGTCCGTCCCTGAAGACGTCAATTTTTGTTGCTGCTTTCTACTTTTTTACTTTATTCTATTCATAATAATAACTTTTTCTTTAGTTGTCATTTTTAGCAAAAAAAGCATTTACAGTTACAACATAAAATATACCTTATCGTGTCCATTTGTTTAGAACATTTTTCTTCATATTTTAGTCGGCCAACAAACTGACTGCTTTTAACTAAACCTTCTAATCCATCCTACACCAAACATTAATGGAGTTGATTTGGAGTTACTAAGAAGCTATTATGGAGTTGAAATATGGAGTCTATATGGTGCTTTAAGAGGAAATGAGTTTTTGCCACAATCTCTAGTCTTTTAAATCTCTATATCATTGCAATTTGCAACCCGATGTCGTAGACCTTTAATATTTCAAACTACGAATTATGTCAGATATATATATAGTGTTAGTTATACCATATAGTTAGTTAGTTATACCATCAGGTGGCAACGATATAAGGAGTGGAAATATGTTTTTTACTTAGATTAACTCCAATATTTTTTGTACTTGGATTAACTCCAATATGTTTTGTACTTAGAATAACTCCAATATGTTTTGTACTTGGATAAAATATAATATGTTTTGTACTTAGATTAACTCCAATATGTTATGTACTTAGATTAACTCCAATATGTTTTGTACTTGGATAAAATACAATATGTTTTGTTCTTAGATTAACTCCAATATGTTTTGTATTTATATTAACTCCAATATATTTTGTACTATAGATTAACTCCAATATGTTTTGTACTATAAATTAACTCCAATATGTTTTGTACTTAGATTAACTCCAATATGTTTTGTACTTAGATTAACTCCAATACGTTTTGTACTATAGATTAACTCTATGTTTTGTACTTAGATTAACTCCAATACGTTTTGTACTATAGATTAACTCCAATATGTTTTGTACTTAGATTAACTCCAATATGTTTTGTACTATAGATTAACTCCAATATGTTTTGTACTATAGATTAACTCCAATATGTTTTTTACTTAGATTAACTCCAATATGTTTTGTACTTAGATCAACTCCAATATGTTTTGTACTATAGATTAACTCCAATATGTTTTTTACTTAGATTAACTCCATTATGTTTTGTACTTAGATTAACTGCAATATGTTTTGTACTATAGTTTAACTTAAATATGTTTTGTACTTAGATCAACTCCAATATGTTTTGTACTATAGATTAACTCCAATATGTTTTGTACTTAGATTAACTCCAATATGTTTTTTACTTAGATTAACTCCAATATGTTTTGTACTTGGGATTAACTCCAATATGTTTTGTATTATAGATTAACTCCAGTATATTTGTACTTAGATTAACTCCAATATGTGTTGTACTATAGATTAACTCCAATATGTTTTGTACTATAGATTAACTCCAATTTGTTTTGTACTAAAGATTAACTCCAATATGTATTCCTGAAGTCGGTCTAACTGTTGAATAAGAATAGTTGAATGAGGATCATGGATTGATAAGATTGAATCTCTAACATGGCGAACCTCTTCTACAATATTGGAAACACAAATCTCTCTCTGTCGAATCTAGATATTAGAGGAAATTTCAAATGACCCGGCACTGCCCGATTCACAACGGTACCTTAAAGGCTTTGTCTGATGAAGTATGAATTATATATCAATGTTTATATTTTGGAAAATTGATTTTGTTCAATTTAAGATTCTCTACAAAAGTTAAAAGTTAAACACTTTTAACCTTAGAAAACGACAATATTTTCCACATTATTGATCAGATAAAAGGGTAAAAATTACCATTCTAAATCTGGGATTGCCATCTTTGAATGGAAATTATTGAAGGGTTACGTGAAATAAACCAGTTTCAATTCAATATTTACACTAATATGGTGGCTCTGTAGTCCATATTAGGGACTACAGAGGTAGGTCGTCAATCCAAAAAGGAAGAGACTTCCGAGATGATTAAACGGGATTTGTTTAGTTTGTTTTCATGCATAAATGGTCCCTTGTAGCTTGTAGACTAAAACCGGTTTATCATTAAGTTAACCATCAACATACTCAACTGAACGCAGAAACCAAAAATCAAGTTTTTCCCACCAACAAATATTTTCTAATTTCCATATCCTATCAACTTGAGTCCAAATTAGGGTTTCCAACGAAACGGGAAAATCGTTTCGCGAAATTTCAGCATTTTTCGCATTTCATTCGTTCGCGAAAAATGCGAAAATGTTTGCATTTTTCGCAAAATTTCGCTGAATTTGTTTCTCGAAAAAATGAGAAATTTTCGCAAGATAAGAAATGCGAAATTTTCGCGAGATAAGAAATGCGAACATTTCACGAAATAACAAATGCAAAAATTCCCGGGAAAACAAAATTTGAATATTTTGTGAAATACGAACGAAAATTTTCGTATTTTTTAGCGAAAGTTTACGTTTGCTGGAAACCCTAGTCCAAAACTAAAAAATATGACTGAAATGTTAAGTTTCAGATTAAATGGCGTTTGTAACTTAATTTAAACCTTAACTTTAAGCTAAATCTGAAATATTTAACCCCAAAAAAACCTTTGAGTCTCTCAAATTTTTATGTAACAATTATGAGTCTGAGATATTTACTTTATGCAACTTAAATTTTGCGCATTCTTTAGTTTTCGACTTTGACCCGGGGGAAACTCTTGATATTTACATCCAACAGAATTCATAGTTTGAAATATCAAAGGTTTACTGCATCGGGTTGTAAAGTTTAAAAGGCTTAAAAATCAAAATCAATTCCTTTGTTAAAAAAAGGTGGTTTTATGTAGATAATTTAATAATTTTGAGAAATTTAAATCTAATCATTAGAATCATTAGAACCATTATCTCAAATTAAATTAATTGACCTGAAATTCTGTTCTTTGGTGTAGAGTTGCTCTATCAGACTAAATTTGGAAAATTAAAGATAATTTATTAAATTGTTACTATTTAAAAGTGGTATGAAATAGAGGAAATCTAAAGCCTGAAACTGATGTAAGTAAATCTACAGATTATAGGAAAAAATGTATTTACAGGTAAAAAATAAACAAATAAAATGACACTATTGAGTTCTCTGGCAGGCTCTCGGCCTTTCATTCCCCTTGGTGCTAACTGACTCCATTTCGGTTTTAGCCCATGCCGATCCTATTTTCTCCTTCTAAGCCGTGGTTCCTGCCTATTGGCTTGAATTAAACTAGGATCTGGGGCAACAGTAGCTTTGGTTTTCCACGCATTCAAGCATGCGTTTATAGTATGTTTTCTGGGTTGGAAATTTAAAACGACAATTATTTCTCCGCATGTTGTCCTGTTAATAGGCTGGACTACTTGCAATCCGAACTTAGCTCTGGGTCCGTATGAGGACTGAAGGGGTTATATCAATGGAACTATTCATATTTTCCGAGCTATTGAGCTAACACCAGTTACAAAATTACTATTTTTCCAAGAGATAGGAATCTTTTTTTGTTCGTTTTTTAAACATTCAATTTTTTTTCCTTACAAGAGGACAGGGTTCCAGAATATGCGATGTTTGTTATAATTTTAAATTGTATTTTCTATAGTTTTATTTTCATTATATTTCGAATTCTTACAAAAAAACGCTCTTTAACTACTTTTATTAAAGCAAGATTAATAGATTAAAATTAAATACAAAATTTGGATTTAAAAATGAACATAAACAAAAATTAATGCTATTTAGAATAATTATAATCCAGAATTTAAATATTTAACACATAAAATGTTATTTTTTAAGTATATAGTTAAAATTTACAGTTCTGCAACTTGCAAGGTGTTGATTATTTTAAGTTTTAAAAATAATTAAAACTTTTCTTAGTTATTTTGGTGACCAGAAACATTTTAAATATCTTCACCTATTTTAAAAACTAAAACTACCTTTAGGGATAAAAGAGTGATCTGAGCCGCCTCATCATCAACAGAGTTCAATCTTTTCTCCGAGGCCTCACTTTGCAGGTGCAGTGCATTTGGTGGCAGACCCTGGTTTTATATCCATTTAAAACGTTTTTTTTTGCTCGTTTTTGAATTTTTTTTTTAGATTTTTGACAGACGTTTTCAAATACGGTGAACTTCTGGTATTTCCAAAATTTCAAAACTGCATTCTGTAAAAGTTTGCGCTTCTAAAACAAGGCCAAATTTTTATCAGACATAGGAGAAACAAGGGAAAACAAAAATAACGATTGTTCTTTTGTTTTTTCTTATAATTTTTCTTATCTCTCAGGGTCCTGGCATAGTGTAAGGCAAGCAAATGTTCTTGTGATGGGTCGTTTTCCCTATTTTGAAAAACGATCTTTTCGTTTTGAAAACGACAAAGAAAGCAAAAAAACGTAACGATCTTTTTGAAAAAGTATCTATTTTTAAAAAAGGTTGTTTTTTATAATAAAACAGTCGTTTTTAAAATGATCGTTTTCGGAAGTCGACTCTTCGGTAACGATCGTTAATGACTTTTTTAAAAGAAAATACTTTTTTTGGTTGAAAAATCAGGATATTTCTCTTTATAAAAACCATTTACGAAACATTCATCACCTTATTTTCCTGGAAAAAAATTAAATTAATTATAATAAAACTCAGATTCATTAGCGACAAAAAGATTATCAACCCTACATAGTAACATGTGTTGCTAAACTTTGCGTTGTTATGTTTATAGTTCACTATTATAGCTTGGGAGCCCTATTTCTCGAGAAAACTCAACCGTCGTGTCTCAACGTAGAATTTTTAACAAAGCTAAGATCATTTCCCTGCAGTTCTACCGGGTTCCCAAATCAATTTGAGACAAATCAGTAAAGGGGTTTATGAGTTATGATCGGACATAAAAAATAAACTGAGACCACTACTATATAAACAAGGTTACCCACAAAGGATCAGACTAACAAGACGACCGAAGACTACCTAAAACTCTTAAAATATCACGATTCCAAGGTTGAATTAAGTCTCACATATAATCTTTTGATGGAATTTTAATAATTGGGCAGAAAAAAATAACTGCAGGGAATCATGAATATATGGAAACAGACAGATATTAGTTACAGTCATATCTGTCACTGTGGGACGTGGGTAACCCTGTATATATAGATGACAGATACGATTACGTGGGTAACCCTGTATATATAGATAGCAGATACGATTACGAAGGAACAATAGTTGCAGTTAAAAGGACAGTAATTGCAAGTGCCCCGCAGTACAAAGTTGGCATTGCCCGATTGACAACGGTACCCTTGAAACTTTAAAATAATCTAAAATGTGGAAGATAACTTTGTTTTTCTCAACCAGAAAGTGTTGAAGAAATTCGTTAGTCATTTTTCAGAGAAATCACAGATGAAAATAATCAGTAAAAACATGGAATTCTAATGCATAATTGATCAGCTGAAGCTGTTAAGGGCACCATTGCGTATATAATATTACAATCTTTTCATAATGGGTCACTCGAATCTGCGCTTACAGTCCCTTTAAAGTAATTTTTAGAGCAAACAAAAATACCAAACAAAGGGGCGTGGCACAATTATAAGTCATGAACTATTAAACTGAGATGTTTTACCTTGCTATAATGACCATGATTCTTCCCAGCTGTTTTACTAGAACAGGATTGTATTGCTTTCCCTCCCTCTGGTAAGGAGATTCGTCGGTGTTGCATCCCTCCCTCGCTTTATCAAATATTAATCTTGATATATGTGTACACTGTGCACTCCCTATTGGGGGGGGGGGGGGGGAGGTGCAGAGATAGTCGTTATTTCAAGTGACCGTTCATCTAAAGAGTGCCATATCTGGTTCACAATGGTAACCTTCAAATACAGAGCATAAAATTAATAGAGTGGTGTTAACTCCAAAACAGTGTAAAACCACCATTTTGTTGTACCGTCACCGTATTGCAGCGCGTGGTCTCAAACCCCTTGAACTATTTTAACTCTTTTGAGAAAAACAGTTATCTTAAAGTATGTAACATTTACAAGCAATGTACACTTTGAACTTATACTTTTTAGACACTTTAAGATACTGAAATTATTCATTCACCGAAAAGAAAATTCAGCGTCAAAAATGGACGGAAAGAAATAAGTTAGAAAAATTAAGAACCTTTAGACCTTTAGACGAGAATAGAATATATATTAGAGGGGAATTTACTAGAAAAAAGTGTAAAACGGCCATTTTGTTGTACTGTTTCCGTACTGCAGGTGTACTTCACATATTTGCGATATATAACCTTTTGGACCCTGGAACATCATTTTATAGAAAATCTAAAATTAATGTTAAAAGAAAACCAAATTATGAAATAGGCTGGTTTCATAATTGACCAATGATCATTTCACATAGACTCTATGCCTTTCACTTCACAAACGATGTTTTTTCGTTATAACTATAAATCAAATGATGTTTTTTATTCACCTAATTCATTATAAAGTTTATTTAACAGCTTTAAAAATTCGAAATTGAAATGAATAGTCTAGGGAACATACTGTATTAATGTACTCTACTGCATATAATTTGTGAACATTTACATGATTTGTACACTTTGAACTCCCTTTCAGGCTGAAAGGGACTGAAAAAATTCATACCGAGAGATTGTCTAAATTCCCCTCTAATATATATTCTATTCTCTATGCGTGCGGGTGAAGAAAGGAGAAAAAACTGAACAATAGAGTTAGTACCATTTTTTTTATAAAAAATCAAAAATTGTTAAAAAATCATTCTACTATGTGCCTTAGTGAAAATCTAGAGTTTTCAAGTTAGAAAACCGAAGAAAATTTAGATTTAAATTGGGTATAAGTGTTCAAATTCGACATATAATACGTTCAGAGACGACTGTACGGATTTTATACTGGCTGTTTCTTTATATTCAAATTCCCTGCAACTGTAAACTTGTTTCTTTCTTTGCCAAATCATTTTATAAGCCAATAGATTACTAGTGAGTTTTACGTCGTCTTTATAGTCTCATCCTTTGTGGGTAACGCTATATTTCGTTACCAATCCCATTTATCAGCAAATATACTCGGAGTTTAAATTAACATATAATCAAAAATTTATCAGGAACTGAAATTACATTCTGAAGTTAATTATTTTCCTAGGGTTGGTCACAAAATCTCCCATCCTCTCTACACAAACTAACAACTTATAAAGATAAGGTAAAAGTTATTAAGCAGAAAAGAGATAAGAAGGTCGACAAAGAATTTAATCTTCAAAAGCAAAAAAAAAATGTTACAGATTTATTACGAATTTAATTTTGAAAAGAAAAATAATATATCTATTTGAATTTTTAATCTTTTTTACACTTTATTATTTTGTTTCCAGATTAGGCTACCGAGAGCCACAGGTCTGGCTTCCGTGCCACAAATTTGGCAGCCGTGCCACAGGTATGGCTGCTGTGACACAGGGGGTGGCAGCCATGACACAGGTCTGGCTTCCGTGCCACAGATTTGGTCGCCGTGACACAGGTTTGGCTTCAGTGCCACTGATTTGGCAGTCGTGCCACAGGTCTGGCTTCCGTGCCATAGATTTGGCAATCTTGACACAGATTTGGCAGACGTTTCAGTAAACCTTTGTCTGATCAAGTATGACAAATTTTTCAAGCTTAAAACTTAAGTGTCTTTTTGAGAACAATGTGTAGTGCATGTTCGGTAAAAGTTTATTTTTTTTGAATTATTTTATCCTAAAAAAAATTGAAAATTAACTAAAAAAGATCGTTTGAACACATTCGATTTTAGTTTTTTCCCGCATATGTTTAATCTGAGGGTCAAAATTTGGCAAATGTGAGAAAAGCAAATGTTTATTGGATGAAATTTAAAAAATATTTGGCTTTCTTACACTACAGGGTGTCCCACGAAACATGACAGGTGGTAAAAAGTTTAGAATGTCTTCTTCCATAATTTTTTAAGTTGTTTAATACCAAAGATAACAATAAAATCTTATATAGGCGTCATATTATAGCAATATTAACTTAAAAGTATAATATATTTGAGCAAAAGATTTTTTAAACGAATTAAACTGCAAACAGCCCTTAATATCTAATAAAGTGTATGGAAGACGACATTCAAAACTATTTACCAACTGTTATATTTCGCGGGACACCCTGTATGTTAAATTTAAACCCTGAAAGAGAAAATTTATACAGAAAAAGAACAAAAAATTACCCAAATTACCCCTTTGATCTTACACATTTAACTTTGAGCTTCGCGCTCTTTCCACTGAGGGGTTAGAACAAATATAAGGTTTTCCCCATTGTTTGAGATGGATTTTAAATGTCGTCTTTATCATTCCAAAAGTTGGAAAAATATTATTTATTTACTGAAGGAAGTATGCGATATTGAACTAATCAAGAACAAAATGTCCATTTACATTCTTATCTTACAGCGCTGACCAGAGCTGAAAACTATAGAATGTAATATCCTTCATCCCGATCTATTAATTTATCTGGAGATTAAATTCATGAGGAAAACAAGCAATATTTAATATGGAGTTTAAGAAAAAGAGTGGATCAAGCATTAATCCCGATATCCACCATTCAAAGGTTCCCAGCTCAGATCAGATTATCATATATACTAAAATAGATAACGACATCTTCCTTTCCTTTTATTTCGAAATCTCTTTAGGGATTTTGTAACTTCGAATATATGAATACTTGGAGTTAAGGGCGCTTCGCGCCCATCCTTTTTGAACTTTTAATTGTGGCTCAATCTGTGAGCATTTTCTCCTTGTACAGTATAGAACAATAACAAAAAAGTTCGCGGATTTTCAAATATTTGTTTGCGCATTTTAAAAATGTTACAAAAGTTATGAGTAAAATTTTGGATTCAACTTTTTGTAATTCTGAGCATCCATAAACCTTCCATATAGGCTTATGAGGTACACCACAAAATTTGGGCTCTGTTGGTACAGCCGTTTTGACGTTAATTAGAGACAAACAGACAAGCAAAGTTATTTATATATATAAAATGAATATTATAATTATTACAAATTACAAAATCTGTCTCTATATTGTTAAATTAAAATAAATAAATTTTAACCTTCACTTGGGGATAATTCCTGTCTACGGCACTGAAAATAAATTCAGTATTCAAGACAAATATTAAGATTAAACTCAGTCTAGTTCTCCTGCAAGTTATAGGACTTACATTTAAAATACTTACAGTAAAAAGACTTACAGTTAAAAGACTTTCAGTAAAAAAACTTACAGTTAAAAGACTTATAGCAAAAAGACTTACAGCGAAAGGACTTAAAGCAAAAAGACTTACAGTAATAAGACTTACAGTAAAAAGACTTACAGTTATAAGACTTACAGTTAAAGACTTACAGTTAAAATACTTACAGTTAAAGGACTTACAGCTAAAAGACTTAAATTTAAAAGACTTACGGTCAAAAGACCTACAGTTAAAAGACGTGCAGTTAAAAAACTTACAGTAACAAGACTTAAAGTTAAAAAACTTACAGTTAAAATACTTACAGTTAAAAGACTTACAGTTAAACGACTTGCAGTTAAAAGACTTACAGTTAAAATACTTATGATTAAAAAACTTACAGTTAGAATACTTACGGTCAAAAGACTTACAGTTAAAAGACTTATAGTTAAGGGACTTATAGTTCTGAGCCTTTAAATAAAACTAGGTTTTGAGTCGACGGCGCCCCTTTCCTGGTGAGTTAGTTAATTAAAGTTAAAGTGAGTAAAATAATTAATTAGTTCGTTTTTCGTTGAAAATATATGTACATAAAAGAGATAACATTATCTTTATGTCTATCTATCTATCTATCTATCTATCTATTTATCTATTAGTGTAATTTAAACAAATCCACGTAATTAAATAATCAGTGTCGTTGTGTTCTCTTAGAGAAAAGTACGCGAAGATCGTTTAGTTTCAAACAAAAAATGTCTTTCAATATACATACATAATTTCATGTTTAGTATCTGTATCAGGTTAAGTTTCCTTATTCATTGAAATTTGAAAAATTGAACGTGCATCAAAAAGTTTACATTAATCGAGTAAAGAAATCTAAAACAGTGTTTTTTTTACAAAACGTTTTTCTATTTATGATTCACAACTATAATACCTTTTCTACGTCAATGATTAAAATAACTGTGGCGTGCAGGTGGGCTTTAAAAAACTACTAAAGAATATCCGCATGTAAGGATGGATCGTTTTCACTGTTTTGAAAAACGATCCTTTTGTTTTAAAAACAACGAAGAGAAACTAAAAACGAAACAGTCGTTTTTTAAAAACGATCAGTTTTTAAAAGAGTGTTTTTTTTATTAAAAACGATGAGTCGTTTTTTAGTTTTAGTTCGTCGTTACATTAACGAAGTAGGTCGTTTTTAGTTTTTGAGGATTTGACTATCATTAACGTCTACCATTTGTTTACGACCGTTACTTACGACTAACGACCGTTACTGATGACCCTTCGTTAAGTATTGTGAACAACCTTTTCAGGCAAAATACATTTTTTGTCATAACACTCAGATGCATTAGCGATAGTTTTTCGTTTTTTAAAAGATCAAAACGAATGATTCGTTCGTTGTGACACAAACGAAAAACGATTGTTTTTTTCGATCGTTTTAAAAACTATTAACAACCCAATTAATGCAAAGACGAATATTAGTTTTTCTATTCCAGACATTCAGAAAATGAATCTGGTGTCTCTGCTTCTCACTTTAGGACTCACAGGTGCTAGATGGCTTATTGGCTTGTTCTTCTATCTGTTTGATTTGAATGCTGCTTCCTTTTGATGATATTTATAACTTTGTCTGCTTGCTCTAGCAGAACTCATAGTTTAGGTCTACAATATAAGGCTGAAAAGATTTAAAGGGAGTGTTCGCGAAAAATGAAAGGGGGTATAGGCTTAATGCGATAAAAAAGCGCTTATGATCGCTAATCTTACTTCAATCTGTTGCGTCTATAAGGAGAAAATTGTTAAAGACGTCTCATACCGAATAACATGGCGTCCATACAAATTGAGAAAATTGCAACATACGATTTAGACCGTAAAACAATCAATTTAATTTCAAACAAATCATTCAGATATTACAACCTATAGTCATCGATTATCTTTCGCCACATTTATATATAGTTGATTTTTCATAATATGTTTTAATTGTTACGATCTGAGAGTTACTTATAAAAACATTTATTCCTGTTTCGAGGATTTTTGGTAATGAAGACGACATTTTCATATTTTCCAGGAATGTTCGAAAACAAGTTGTAAGCTAAATATTATTTTAAAAAACAAAATCAAAACTAGTATGAAATATTAAATATATACAAATGTGGCGAAAGATTATCAATGACTATAGGTTTTAATATCTGAATGATTTGTTTGAAATTAAATTGATTTTCTCCTTATAGACGCGATCAAAAGCGCTTTTTTATCGCATTAAGCCTATACCCCCCTTTCATTTTTCGCGAACACTCCCTTTAAGGAAAATAGAGTGGAACAGTCTTCTTTCCATTCCACATATTTTTTCATTGTGAATTCCCTGTTTTGTGTTTCCCTTTAGATTTATGCTGTACAGGTGTATGCCTGGGTTATGTGTATGAGGAGGATTTGTTGTACGACAGTTTTCCAGAAGGTTTCCTCTGGGGTACAGCTACAGCAGCGTACCAGGTATGTACATTGTACTGTGTATAGTACTTGTACTGTACAGGGGTATCCACAAAGAAAACGACTTCCGAGACGACTGTGCGGAATTTTTTTCTACTTTCGCGGTCAGCTAAAGTTGTTCTTTTCAAATTAGTCAGTTTATACCTAAAAACTAAGATTAACGCACAAAACAAAATTCAATCTTCGGATTAACATATTTAAGAGTTTCAGGTCGTCATTAACTTCTCATCTTTTATTGGTAACCCTGTATATAAGAGATATTATTTTACGTACATGGTTAACCCTGTACATAAGAGAATTTATTGGAAGTACATGGGTAACCCTGTACATAAGAGATATTATTGGAAGTACATGGGTAACCCTGTACGTAAGATATATTATTGTAGGTACATGGGTAACCCTGTGCATAAGAGATATTATTGGAAGTACATGGGTAACCCTGTACATAAGAGATATTATTGGAAGTACATGGGTAACCCTGTACATAAGAGATATTATTGGAAGTACATGGTTAACCCTGTACATAAGAGATTTTATTGTACGTACATGGGTAACCCTGTACATAAGAGATATTATTGGAAGTACATGGGTAAACCTGTTCATAAGAGATAATATTGTACGTACACTGGTAACCCTACGTGTAAGAGATATTATTGTACGTACATGGGTAAGCAGCTGTACATAAGATATATCATTGTACGTACATTGAGAATAATGTGAATATTTCTTTTTCGTTTTTGTACAAAGCGATTTATATGTAATTACGTGAACTCAATCTTAGTATGTATCCTAAAATCTAAAAGTGCAAGTCTCGGGAATTCTTAAATGTAGTCTACCATTTTTTTACCTTCAGAATGACGGAAATATTAAAAATTTTAAAAATACAAAGTTGGCAGACCACCTTTTTAAAAGATCTTCCTTTCAGACACTTTGTTTAATCATCAACTTACGGAAATTTAAGACGATTTTCAGGTTGTCTCTAATTCCCATGTTTTTTTCAAATACCCAGTACAGTGTAGACTAGATATAGACTATTGAAATCCAAATATTAATTCCTTCAATTGGGTATTATGACACTCAACTAGATCCAATGAATGATTTTTAATCCAAATTATAAACCAAATTATGAAATCTTATCAATTCAATTTTTATTTCCTAGATAGAAGGAGGTTGGAATGAGGATGGAAAGGGAGAAAGTATATGGGATGTTTTTACTAGGTACGTACACTATGTACACCGTACACTATGTACACCCTACACTATGTACACCCTACACCGAACACCTTTAGTCTGAAACTTTAGACAGAGTATCGTCATGAAACCCAGTATTGAAACCCGGTTTCATTAATGGGGTTAGGCAGTTTCGTAGATAATAATATTTTTATTAAGAAATATAACTTTATATGCAGTTTCTTTACATTCTCCTGTTGATTTCTAATTTCTTGAATTAAAGTCTTCGCTATGTTCAGACCTTAGAATGAAAACTCGGATGCAACGATTTTCTCTTAGATTTCCGGCTCTTTACTCTGTACACTGTACAGTACACAGTACCCTTCTGTTTGCATTTTAAACAATAAAAAATTTCTTTTTTCTCAAAATAAATTCAACCTTAATTGTTTTTTTTAATTGACCATTTTTCTCTTTTCAGAATTGAAGGAAATATTATTGACGGTTCCTCTGGGGAGGTGGCATGTGATAGCTATCACAAATATAAGGTAGGATATTAATTTAATTTTATACATTTTATAGTTGTGCTATAACAACAACAGTTGTTATAACACAACTAGTTTGATATGGAGTAACAACGATAACAATAAAGAAAGTAATAATTATAACTAGCTGAAGTGCAAGGGGTTTCCCGTTAAATTTTGAAAATACTCTAATGAAAATCGATTTTAATTCGATTTAAAAAAAAAAATAATAATAATAATAATAATAATAATAATAATAATAATAATAACAATAATAATAATAAAAATAATAATAATAATAATAATAGTACATTTTTAGGAGGATGTGGCCCTTATGAAAAGTATGAACATGACATCTTATAGGTAACAACATCCAAATATATTATCATAAGCTATTTATTTTTGATAACAATTATAATTGTAACAATGGTTACCTTTATTAAATAACAGAAAATTATGATAACACCAATATTTGATGGAATGAACAGTAACATAGTGGTAAAATAAGCTATGTGTTATTGATGGAAAAATTGCAGTTTTTAACAATATTATTTAACGATCACAATTCAATAACACCCATATGAATACAAACAAATAGTTATTCTTCAAAAATGTGACTAAAATTTATTTTTATTACAGATTCTCGGTGTCCTGGAGTCGTATTATACCTAGAGGAGTGGGTACTGTTAACCAGGCTGGAGTACAGTACTACAAAAACCTCATCAGGTAATAGTACATTAAGTACATTAAGTACATTAAGTACATTAAGTACATTAAGTACATTAAGTACATTAAGTACATTAAGAACAATAAGTACATTATTTACTATAAGAACATTAAGTACAATAAGTATATTTAGTACATTAAGTACATTGAGTACAATGAGTACATTAAATATACAATAATTACAAAAGAACAATAAGTATATTTTGTATACAATAAGTTCATTAATTACTATAAGTACATTCAGTCCAATAAGTAATTAAAATAAGTACAAGAAGTACAAGAATTACATTAAGTTCAATAAGTACATTAAGTACAATAAGTACAAAAAGTACATTAAGTGCAGTAAGTACATTAAGTGCAGTAAGTACATTAAGAGCAACAGTACATTAAGTACAATAAGTAAATTCAGTACAATGTAATTAAGTACAGCATGTACCCCCCTGGAATGGAATAACAGGGTGATGCGTTTGAAATGATCAATCGTGTTTTTGGTCTTTAGTTCAAAACTTTTTTCGCTTATTGAGTTGTCTTTTTCGTTTTTTTCTCATTTACTTTGATAAAAAAAGTGTTAAAAAGTGTAAATAGGCAAAATTGTGTAAATTCGATTTTTTAAACATTTTAATTTTAATGCAACCGCAGTAAAGTTATTTTTTCTTTGTCAAACTATTAAGAACACCATTAAAAATGTTAAATAAACCAGGAAATAAAATTTGTCTCTAACATCTTTATCTTTAAGATTTTTTATATCGTCACAATTAAGTCTTATTCTTGGTCATTAATAAAAGTTTTCATCTTCGGTTTAAATTGGAACAAAATATATTTCTTTAGAAACAATTACATTAAGAATCTTACAGGAATTGAGTTTTTGCCACAAATTCTGAATTAATAATTTATAATTCCTATATCTTTGCAATTCAATGTCATAGACCTTAGATATTTTAAACCATAAATAATATAAATTTAAATATTACAGGTTTAAAATGTCAGGTTGCTAAGAAATAGGGATTAGACCATTTGAGTTTGTACGGAGCTAAGCTAGACTCGATTACTTTTCTTTAAAATTGAAAATTTCGAGATCAAACCTTATAGAAATCCAACGTATAGAAACCGCTACGTATAGCAACAAGGCGTATTTTCCGGGAGAACATTTTTTATATTTTTGAGAAATTTAAAAATCAGTGTAAAGTAGATATAATCTTCATAAAATCCTTTCATTTAAATGGTAAAACGGAATTTTTTGAAATCATATTAGCATTACTAGAGAACTTTTTTATACTTAAAAAATTATTTTTTTCTAAAACTAAAACTGAAGATAGCATTTTAATAAAATATTTTTTTTTAATAATAACACGCAATTTTATTCATAACCATATAATCATTCATTTATGTTGTCAGTACATAATAAACTCTGGGGGACCTTAAACACAATAGAAAGCATTACAAATGTACATATTAAACTATTTTGCTCCTTTAATGTCTAGGGTATGTTAGAAAAATAGAAATTATGATAATGATAGTGATAAGCTACAATGTTTTACAAAAACGTTTAATTTCTCAAAAATATAAAAAATGTTCTCCCGGAAAATACCCCTTGTTGCTATACGTAGCTGTTTCTATACCTTGGATATCTATAAGGTTTGACTTCAAAATTTCTTCCTTAACAT
Source organism: Eurytemora carolleeae (assembly GCF_000591075.1). Lineage (NCBI taxonomy): Eukaryota > Metazoa > Arthropoda > Copepoda > Calanoida > Temoridae > Eurytemora > Eurytemora carolleeae. The sequence goes on from NW_019396223.1 coordinate 222,027, forward strand.
TATTTGCGTAATGATGTACACATTTTTTCTGAGGCCTATTTATTTGTTAATACTAGATATTATCTGTTTCTTTATGTTTTATAAAAGTATATAATCCACCTTTCTAGAAGGAATTCCGAGAAAATACAAATTTGACGATTTAATCTTCTAATCTTTACAATATTATGAAGGTTAAAAACTAATAAATAGTTAACCTACACTTTTAAAAAATCTTAATGATTTTTTTCTTCTTATAAGCCATAGAAAGACTTAAAATACATAAAGTCTCCAGTTGAAGAGAAAACGTGGGATAAGAAGCCAAATTTATGAAATTGAGGCGCCACGTGGATTTAACGGTTTTGTCAATATTCCAGAAAGCTGTGACTTTCGATCACAATTTGACCCATTAAACATAATTTGTAAGCCTTTTTTCTTAAATACATTTTTGTCGGCATATACATTATGAATGAAAAAGTATAATAAACAAATCCGTAAAGTAAATGCTTATTGAATTAAAGACCAAAACACGTTTGATTTCAAATAGAAGAAACCAAATGCTGCTCACTCTGGTTAGTCCGGGGTGAGGCCAGAACTTTAACATAAATCCTGAGGGAAGAACTTTTGAACGAGAAAGAGCTAATCTAAGAACGCCATACGCGCGATATCCACCGTAGAACTTTTAGGTTGAAAACTGTAAAAATGCAGTTGACTCATATTTAATTAATTATGAAACAAAGGAATTAAGTCTTTGCCGCAATGTAATTTTTGTAATCCCTTTTTTTCAAACTATAAATTCTGTTAGATCAAATAATTTAAGTATGAAGTATAAAAAGTGTACACCATCATGTTGCAAAGATATAAGGAACAGTAAATTTGAGTTTGTAGCATCAACTAAAATCCAATGATTTAATTTCAATCCGTCGGAATGCTGAAAATGCGGATTAGTGTTTCTTAAGAAAAGAAGAGATTAAAATTTAAAAGTTGAGACCTCTGGTCATCTCTGAATCTACGCTATTAGTTGAGAACAGTTTTACTTCTATTCTATAAGTCGGGTCTAACTTTGAACATAAGAGCTGAGCCTAAGGAATTTAGTCTCGAGAATAAGTTTTTAAATTGTTGGCTCTGATAAGTATATATTTATTAGTGAGTTGAAATCCGCTGGTATAATTCCCGCTATCACACTCTATCATTGGGATCTTCCTCAAGCTTTACAATTGCAAGGTACTTTTTAAAAATTCTTTAACTTTGGAAAATTAAAATTTGTTTATACTTGACATAGAACCAGACTGTTAGGAAAAACTGCACCAATTTCAAGACTGGGCCACCTTAAATGTGTAGCAACGCCTTGACGTTCAATTTTACCTCAAAACTCACAATTTTACTTTTATGTAAATTTTATAAATATAAAGCACTTGCTTATAGCTGTTGTTTATTAATAGTAATTTACATAATTCTCATTGTTTTTTTGCATGAGAACTTGCAACCTTTTTGGGTTAAATAGTGACTTAAAAAGTTAAAACAAGATAGATAAAAGCAGGGAAGCCTCTTTGATAAAAATGTTAACAAACCCATGCCATAAGGTTTTAACCTAATATCCTACATTATTTAATGCGTTTTCTATATTTCATTATAAAACCGACATTTGATAATCAACAGATCTTGAAGTTGTTTAAATGTAAAGGTTCGAATAAACTGATTAATTGATTGATTGATTGACAGGAGGTTGGTTGAACAGTAGCGTGGCAGACTGGTTCGAGGATTACGCCCGGGTCGTCTTCGCTGAATTTGGAAATGATGTCAAGTTGTTTATCACACTAAATGAGCCAAAAGAAACATCAATTCAAGGTCATAAAAAACTCACTCCTTTGGATAGAAACAAAATAATGTTTGTTTATAAATCAACCAAATTAAAAAATAATCCTTCAAGAAACCCAATCACGCCTTCCCTGATTTTTCTTGTTAAGGACTTGGAACATCTCCTGAACTTTTATTGTAAGACAACGATACCAAACATGCATCTTCTGAACATTTCTTGTAAGAAACGATACCAAACATGCATCTTCTGAATATTTCTTGTTAGAAACTGATACCAAACATGCATCTTCTGAACATTTCTTGTAAGAAACCGATACCAAACATGCATCTTCTGAACATTTCTTGTTTTAAACCGATACCAAACATGCATCTTCTGAACATTTCTTGTAAGAAACCGATACCAAACATGCATCTTCTGAACATTTCTTGTAAGAAACCAATACCAAACATGCATCTTTTGAACATTTCTTGTAAGAAACCGATACCAAACATGCATCTTCTGAACATTTTTTGTAAGAAACCAATACCAAACGTGCATCTTCTGAACATTTCTTGTTAGAAACCAATACCAAACATGCATCTTCTGAACATTTCTTGTTAGAAACCGATACCAAACATGCATCTTCTGAACATTTCTTGTAAGAAACGATACCAAACATGCATCTTCTGAATATTTCTTGTTAGAAACTGATACCAAACATGCATCTTCTGAACATTTCTTGTAAGAAACCGATACCAAACATGCATCTTCTGAACATTTCTTGTTAGAAACCGATACCAAACATGCATCTTCTGAACATTTCCTGTTAGAAACATGCCTCCCCTGAACCTTTTCGTTAGGGACCCAATAACAAACAGACCTCTTTTGAATTTTTTTAAAACACCAACCACCGAGACACAAAAGCTACCTAACACTCCCTGATTTTTCTTGTTAAAAATGAAACGACACCAAACATGGTTTCCAGAACTTATCTTGTTTAGGACACGGAACAGGCACAATGGCCCCTGGGTTTAAGGGTATAGGAGATCTTACATATATAGCAGCTCATAATCAGGAACAATAATTGATCAAACAAACGTTATTGATTTTCAATTAAAAATACTGCATATTATTTAAATTTTTTGATAATTCGATTTTACAATAATTCCATTGAAAGATCAATAAATATTTCTCAGATCAGAGCTCATGCGCGTGCATATAGACTCTATCAGGTATACACAACACATGCGCGCATGTATGAAAGAAACTTCTAATATTTCAAACTTAGACTTTTTGATAAAACATAATTCAAATTGTGAAATATCTAATGTCTAATACATTTGGTTGCAAAGATATAGAGTTAAGAAGATCAGAGTTTGTGGCGAATACTCAAATCCTTTTTGCCGAAAAGAAAAATTTCTCAATATAGGAAAATATATTGTTAAAATCAAAGAGCATAATCATTTCTATTTATTGACACTAACACTTTGATTCAGTAACACGTAGAATAAATGTGAGTGATTTTTTTCACTTGCAAAATTGAAAAGAAATGATTTTTCCTCGAAGTCGAGTTTTTTGTTAATTATTAAGTTCGGTTTTCCTGAACTTAGGAGAAAAAAGTTAATCTTGATTCGCTGTATTAAAATTATTAGGCTGAGTTTTCCGCAAGTCAGGGGGTAAAAGTTCATTTTAATTCTATGCATAAATTAGGCTGAAATAGCCGAAAGTGAGGGGGAAAAGTTCAATTTAATTTTATGCATAAATTAGGCTGAGTTGGCCGCAAGTCAGGGGGGAAAAGTTCAATTTAATTTTATGCATAAATTAGGCTGAGTTTGCGGCAAGTCAGGGGGGAAAAGTTCACATTGATTTACTTTGCAAATTAGGCTGCATTTGTTGCCAGTCAGGGGGGGGAGAAAGTTCATTTTAATTCTTTGTATATATTAGGCTGAGTTTGCCGCAAGTCAAAGGGGAAAAGTTTATTCTTACTCTCTGTATGAATTAGGCTAAGTTTGCCGAAAGTCAGGGGGGAAATGTTCATTTAATTCTTTGTATACATTAGGCTGAGTTTGCCGCAAGCCAGGGGGGTAAAGTTGGAATAACTCTAAATACAAACTGGGGAGAACCAGAAGAACCAAACAACCCTGCTCATCAAGAAGCATCAGATACGTAAGTGAAAATATAATCTTTCAAATATCTTTTAAAATTTTTAATTTATTTTGAATTTTGAATTTTTAGATATTTTTTTTAAATAATCATAGCTGGTCAAAGGTAACATTTAAATGTTACATAATTAATCAGCTGAAATATAGTGAACAATATAGTGAATATAGTGAACAAATTAAAATTGTCAAGAAAAAGAAAAAGAAATATTTTTAGGTTTATGCAGTTTAATTTTGGTTGGTACGGACATGCAATATTCAAGGATGGTAAATATCCTGAAGTTATGAGAAGGAATATTGATAGAAACAGTCAACTACAAGGATTAAATATATCCAGGCTACCGGAGTTTACACCTGAGGTAATAGTGTGTGTCTGTTTGTCTGTTGTTAATATCCGACCCAAATGATCCCAAAAAAAAAGTTTTAAAATTGTCAATTGTTTTACCTGTATTTTGAGAATTCCCATTAATTAAATTATAAAATCAATAAATGGAAATACGTTCAGTGCTATTCTATTTATATGAAAACAGTTAATACAGATAAATTATAATCTACAAACTACACAAAGCAAAGTATTTAATAGATATTTTTTGTTTCAAATTTTCCAAATTTCTTCCCCCAAAATTCTAAATTTTATTTTTCAAAATTCAAAATTTTTGTTCCAAGGGCAACGCCGGGCATTTTAGTTATTTTAAAATATCATATAAATATTTTTTTTTATGCTGCATAGGTAAAGTAGTATATATAGTCCCAAGCTAAAGATAAGATATAGACATGGGAATACAAATTATGACACATGGAAAGTCGTGTTTGCGAAAAGTGAATTGGGGTATAGGCTTACAGCGAAAAATAATCGCTATGAATCCTAAATGAATCCTAAAGAATTTGTGCACAACTGAGTACTGAGTTTAACTACCTTACAAAGCCGGTCTGACCCTTTAAACATTTGAGCAGCTTCATATAATTCTAAAATTTGGAGAATTTGGGATAATTTTGATTAGGATATTCGGTTCATTATAGTGTACAATATTGATAAGATAACGATTTGAGCATTTCTTTAAGTCTTACATGCTTTTGTTGTGTGCTTTCAGACAGATTTATATTCATGAATAATATATTTTTGCCCCGAAATTTGATTAAAATTCGGAATTCATGTATGTATGAAGAGTAAACCGATAATCGTCTTCTGAAGTAAAAATATCTTTAAAAAATAAAAATTACATAACCTCAAAATAAGCCTACAAAATTATTTTAGCCTAAAACAGTAATTTTTAAAATATTTTTTTAAAGGAGATTTTTTGTCCCCAGGACATGATCGGGTTGTTACTATCAAATCTTGGAATTTTTCTATTGCGAAGGTTTGATGTTGTATGGGTTTTTCTTGATCTACCTGGGGTTGTAATCTGGCAGCGCATTTCTCCATCAGCAATCCACTTTTTCTTGTAAAGTAGAAAGCACCCACCCTTTCTCTGCGAGAGATGTTGACAGCCGCCCCTCTGTCCTTCTACATCCGTCAGGTGGTCATAACCACGGGATTGTGTGGAGTACGGGAATCTAACCCGTGAACACCAGTCTGGACACCAATCCAGTTACTGGCTGCGAACAAGTGTGCTTAACTTCAATGATCTGACGGGAACTGGTGTCACACACTAGCCACCCTATTAAATTCATCTTCTCTGTTCTTTTAATTTATACGGGGACATATAACTGCAGGTTTACCCATCAAATACAAAATATTGTCCGATATACAACTGTACCCTGAAAACATTTATACGGGGACATTTACCCATCAAATACAAAATATTGTCTGATATACAACTGTACCCTGAAAACATTTATACGGGGACATATAACTGCAGGTTTACCCATCAAATACAAAATATTGTCCGGTATACAACTGTACCCTGAAAACATTTATACGGGGACATATAACTGCAGGTTTACCCATCAAATACAAAATATTGTCCGATATACAACTGTACCCTGAAAACATTTATACGGGGACATATAACTGCAGGTTTACCCATCAAATACAAAATATTGTCCGATATACAACTGTACCCTGAAAACATTTATATGGGTAGGAATGAGAAAAATTTCATCGATTTCTAATCTTTAAAAAATATTAATAAGTTAATTTTCTTTTTTGTTTATTCTGCAAGTCACATAGATCGAATATCTGCAATGAAAAATTGTCAATCGTATTTTTAAAAAGAAAACAAAGAATATTTCTTTCAATTTTACATGATTTAGGTTTACTGAATTGTGAATTGTTCATGCAAAGATCATTTAAAATTACATCGACCTTCACTTTAAGAAAACTTTTTATAAAAATCTTCAAAAGATTATTTTTATACATTTTACACTCTAGGATAATTTGCTAATGTCAAAAAGTATAAAATGCTACAGATTTTTTAAATGATATTTCGAATTCAATATTTTACTTTAAAAAAGTTAAACTTTATTTTAAAACCCTCTAAAAGTTTCCAGATATATTAAAAAAAAGGTAATCTATTTAAAATCAATTTATTTGTTTAGGAAAGTGCAATGATTGCTGGCTCTACAGATTTTATTGGATTAAACTTCTACACTTCAAATATTGGTAATATTCTTTCATCTATATATTTAATCTATATATACTCAGAAATTTCTGCAAGACATTTTTTAACCAACCTTTTTTTCGGCAAATTCGTACATTTTTCATTACAAAAACAAAAAACTAAAATTTGTTGACAAATCCGTTAAAAAAAATAATAAAATACTCTTTGATTAAATTAAATTTTTTTAAAACACCATTTATTTTTACTTTTAACTTCGTTGCATAAACTTTGGGTCATCAGTAAAGATTAAATAAATCAGGCTTCCTTCTATAATGGGCCTACATGCAATTGAGATTTTTTTCACTATTTTCCTTCATTCGCAAAAATATTAGCATTTTTTTATTGCCGAGAAAAAAACACAATTTGTTAAACTCCAGAAATAGGAAGGAAAAACCAGAAAACTCCGGAATAGGAAGACGACTTATAGACTATATAAAGGTAGGAATTTAAAAAGTCAATTGAGCATGATACACATCAATTGAGCAATACAAACAGCCCCATTTTACTTGATAAGTTATTTAATAAATTAATAGTATAAAACTATATTGCTTTTTATTAGCATGAAAACACTTTATTATTGTTTTTAATGTCGTCTTACTATTCCATTGTTTTCTGAGTTCTCACTAAACCACAGGAAATTTCCCAGCTGGGGTTAAAGATTGTAATTCAAGTTTATAGTTGACTTTTAATGGGAAATTTTATTTTCCAGACAAAGCCATGGGTTTCAAAGCTAGTTATATATTTTTTTTTGATCAACATACAAAGCAACTTTTTTTAAAGATATTTGAAATCATTAAAACTTTATAGGAAATATCAAAATTTAAACTATAGCTTGATCATATTGCCGAACCCTAATAAGAATGGGTTTCCATGCTTTCTGGACTCCCTGTATTGTATCTTTCCATAAGCAATTAAGTATATCTTTATCTTTCGGGTTTGTATCTTAATCACGTTTATGCAGTGTGATTTATGATTGAAGAAAATGGCAAACAAATATTTGAACAAATATTTTGCACATATCTTTCCCAGGGTTAGCGTTTGGCATAAAGTCTAGGGAAAGCAAATGTTTAAAATGAACTATTTTTAAAGGAATTGAGGATGAATTAATTTGTTTTTTAACACTGATTATATTCATTTGACTTGGGCATTTCTTTCTTCAGAAACATTAGAGAAAATAATATTATTAAACACTTTTCAAACTAGAAAAACGAGGTTTTCTTTCACATTCAAGTCAAGGATACTTTAGTGAATCAGGCCTCTCTGTAAATGGAATAAAAATTACAAAGACAGTTCCCTGTACATTAATAAATTAAGATATAATATTTATGTTTGGTAATATCAATAAGTACAAGAATATATATATACAAAGTGTGTTTAGGCTTTTAAGCTTATACTAATCATCATAGTTTTGTGTTAAAAAGTACTTCCAATAGGTACAATACCCATAAATATATATATATATATATATATATATATATATGTTTAGTATACCCTGGTGAGGAGGATATTAGTACTCCGTCCTATTTTACTGATGACGGAGTTAAGGATTATCAGGACTCAACCTGGTATGGAGCTGGTTCAGTCTGGCTCAAGGTACATGCAATGGTCTTATTTCAATGAACGGATTTGTTAACCAACCCTCCCCTTATCGTATTTTGTGAACCATAAAGTAACAAAGTAATACTTGGTTTCAAATCTGATGAACATCCTGACAGGGTTACCCACGAAGGATGTGACTGTAAAGACGACCTAAAATAATTTAAATGTTTCGATCCCAAAGTTAGATTAAGTCTCCTGCCTTAAATATAGTCTTTCAATATTTTTCTATAACTAGCCTTAGAGGGCGCTTCGCGCCCATCTTCTAAATTAATTGTGAACATGTTTTCTTTGTGTACATCGTAAAACACAACAAAAATAATTCGCGGATTTACACAAAAAATTTCGTGGATTTTCAAAATTTTCAAAAATTTAATGAAGATCGAATTTTGATGGAGACAAATATTTGAAATTTTGATCATTCCTAAACCTTCCCTGTGGTCACGTGATGTCCCACAAAAAATTTGGGCCCGATCGGTTCAGCCGTTTTGACGTTTATTGGATACAAACAGACAAACAAACAAACAGACAGACAAGCCAAATTTATATATAGATTTAGCAAACGAAGAAATAAGTTCAAGTTGCAGGGAATCATTAATATTGAATCAGACAGCAAAACTTCCGTAAAATCGCCTCTGAAGTCTCATCCTTTTTGGGTAACCCTGTATTTCCATTACTTCTTTGGCACTTGATCTATAGTTTTACTAAAAGAATTGAATATGTGCCCCAAACTCAAATTGTCTTATCCTTATATCTTTACAACATGAGGGTGTAAACCCATCATATTTCAAATGTAGATTTTAATCCAGCAGAATTCGTAGTTTGAAATAATTAAGGTCTACGACATTGGGTTGCAAATACAAAGGGATTGGAAAAACTCTGTTTGCATGGCAAGAACTCAATTCCTTTGTTTCCTGAATTAATAATTTAAAAAGTATAAAAAAACTTCTATTTTTAAGGTAACACCCTGGGGTATCAGATCTGCACTAAATTGGATAACTGAGGTTTGTTAACTTAAATCTGATTATGCAAATTTTAAATAATTGGTAATCACTGTTCAGGAGTACGGCGGCACCAAGGATATCTATATTACTGAGAACGGATTTAGGGAAAAATACGTTTTTAATAAAATCATTGAATAACTGGCTCAAAATTAATAAAATCTCTTCTTTTTTGTATCAAATTTAGAAGCGTAAATATGTATGTACGTAGTACGTACAGTAACTATTTTATGTCATAGCTAACAGTCTTCATCCTATTACAGTGTTTTATGTTCACTGGACTATTTTATGTCTTAGCTAACAGTCGTCATCCTATTCCACTGTTTTATGACTCCGTAACTCAGGAATCCCTGGACCGATTTGCCTCAAATTTTAGTTGGAGAACTAGGGTCAGGAAAACCCACGGGAATGTTCTTAGTTTGGTTTTAAGATTTTTAATTAAGTGGGTCGACTTTAATAGCTAAAATTTAATGGTAAAATCGTTCAAGTGCGGGTAAACGACGGAGTAACTATGAGAAACCTCGGCAGCGCTGGGTTGCCAAGCTATTTATTTATAACATCGTATATTTTCTATCTAAAGTGATCTTCAAGGCAATGTAGATGATCTAATGAGACTCTACTATTATAAGCATTATCTAAACCAAGTCCTGAAAGCTATAAAGGAGGTATCATATTTCTTAAAGGGAGTGACCGGCAATATAAAGCAGTTGAAGTTTTGTAAAGAAATCTTTTAGGATGCATTTAAGACCTATGTTTTTACGGTAAAGATTTGTTCAGCAAGAGTGCAAATTCAATTTTTTAAATAATCCAATTAATTGTCCATTCTGGAGTGATTATTTTGAGAATCGTTTTTTAAATTATTGAATAACAGCGACGAAAAATGTAACAAAAATTCGAAAGTAAACTAATTGGATGTTTAGGAACATATTTCTCAATAGAAATTTGTCAATAAATTAATATTAGAATCAGTTTTTGCCTTTTCATAATTTTATGAATTTTTTTATTCTTTACAAATTTGTTTGCAGATTTCTTCGATTTCTACAAATGTCGTCTTTTCAATATAAATTGCAGGAAATCTACAGAAAATGTTTGTGAACAATGAGACGTTACAGAAACTAATAACTAAATAAGTATCGATATGAGTATTTATTAAGAAAAAAAATTTAATATAAAGTTGTCTGTGAAAACTCTTTTAAATTTCATGTTATTAATTTCAAACTATTACTATTTTATGATTAACTTTGCTTTGACATATTAAAGTTAACAAAAACAATTTTTCAATCTGATATTTTAAGAGAAAATATAAATCTCAATTTTCAAATTTTAAGCAATCAATTTTTAGAGATTGAATAGTTCTACAGGTTCTTTTACCTCTACGAGGATAAAATTAAAACACACGCTACCAACAAATTAAGAAAAGATCATTTAAAATTTGTTATGTATAGCACCATTTCCCTGTTTTACAAACACAGGTTTGTTGTGTTGTCAAATGTCTTCTTTTAGTTCAAATTATAAATACATGTTACATATTCCCAAATTTACAGTTTTCTGGATGGCAATATCCCAAATATCCCAAATATCCCAAATATCCCAAATGTCCAAAGAATCCGCGATTTCTGTGAAATTGCCCTGAGCTAACCAAGGCTAGATGCGTTCAGTTTCTTAACCCTATCCGTTTTGACTGTTATAGATTGGGGGTAGGGAGATGTCCCCCCCATGTTCTATGATACTGCATGCCGAATGATATAGTGCCACAGCTTTGCTGTTAAATCAGTGTGAACTTGCACTGTGATTTAAAGCTCTCAAGCAAAATCGATGAGAATTTTCCTAATTACTTCGTAAAAACCAAAACTAACAATTCAAGTGCTCTATAGTTAAAAAATATACATGTAAAGGGTTACAGAAAAAACATAAGTGAGATAGTGTAGTAAGTCGACCCTGTCTTAAAAACTGATGAGACTTTTTATTAGCAGGCGGAATCTACGTACGTGCTCCATCTTTTACCCAATCCAACGAACATTTGAAAATGCTGATTAATGGTGATGTATTGCCTAGGATGAGGTGAAGGTTGCCGGCTACTATGCCTGGTCCCTCATGGATAACTTTGAATGGGCTATGGGATATACAGAGAAATTTGGACTTCACTCAGTAGACTTTACCAGTCCTAACAGGTACTTATTCACTCAGTAGACTTTACCAGTCCTAACAGGTACTTATTCACTCAGTAGATTTTACCAGTCCTAACAGGTACTTATTCACTCAGTAGACTTTACAGTCCTGACAGGTACTTATTTTACCAGTCCTAACAGAAACTTATTTTAACAAAAGAGGTAAAGAAACGTAATTTCAATCGCCGCCCCCCCCACTCCGATTGACAACTGCAGTACACTTTTGTTTATGCAAAAATGATGGACATATTCTTGTTTTTCTTTCTCAATAATCATTCTGCAGAAATGTGAAATAATTGATAAGAAAACAACTCATGCAATCAAAGGGTATAATCGTGTGAATCTGACTTGCAACTATTTAAAGATAGGAGCACTTGACAGTTGACAGTCTCTTTATTAAAGGGACTGTGAAAACTTTAGAATGGGATATCCTTAATCCCGATCGGTTTATTAATATGGAGATTAATAACATGAGGAGAACAAGCATTATTTAATCTCGAGATTAAGAAAAAGAGCAGATCAAGCCTTAATCCCGTTATCCACCATTCAAAAGTTCCCAGCTCTGGTTGCAAAGATAAAGGGATTTAAAAGTTTGAGTTTGTGGCAAAAACTGAATTCCTGATCAGAATTTTAAACATAAGAATCGGGCATTGCCATCTTGGCAAGGAGGTTCACTTGAAATTTGGTGAATTATCCCATACTTATGTAACTGGTCAACTCCGTCTTAAGATAAAAGGAGATTAAAAACAAATTTGAGAAAAGAAAAGGAAATTAATATGAAACAAAACTGATCAAATTTCCAGATTTTCTCTTGATTCCCGGTCACGGAAATCAGAAAATAATTCTAGGAATCTAAAAATATCAGATCTGCTATTTGTATTATTGTGAATATTTCTTTAAAAGTTATATTTTTACCATGGCATTGGTTCCGAAAAATAAAAACACTAAAAATATTACGATACTACTACTACTACTACTACTACTACATCTTCTATTACTACTCGTTCTACAAATTGTAAATTTCTTCTTAATTTCTTATTCTGAACTGCGTAGAGTCTAGGCTAGATCTCAACCGCTCGTTCAACCGCTCCCGCTGAGTTTTTTCTCCAAAGTATATAGCACTCAAGATGATTGAGATTATTTATGGGAAATATATACAAGCCTGATGAAAAAACTTAAAGAGTCTGCCTTTTCAGATAAAGGAAATTCTGCGGTCAGCTGGAACAAGATGAAGTTAATTCTACCTAGCTGAGGCCGAATTCAAAGAATTAGAGCCGGTGCTTAAATATGGTTAGTTCCATTTAAAATTGTATTTAATGTTTCAAGATTTAAGCCGGCGCGCAATTGAAACGTGGATTTGAGACGCGGTTTAAATTCATTAAATTCGGACTCTGACCTTTAACTCGGCTCATCAGCAACAGAAGAAAATTATGTCAAACCAATTGCAAGCCATTTAAGATCGTAAAGGAGCATTGAGATTGCATTCTAAACCTTTATACATATATATTACTATATTTCACATTTTCTATGAAGCTGGATCAAGAAAAAATTAAAATCAAGAGCTGGAGGATTAGTTTTTACGGCGAAGAAAAATGTATCGTCTGTGGAAGTCAAACTAAAAAGGCATAGGAAGCCAAACTAAAAGGCATAGGAAGCCAAACTAAAAGGCATAGGAAGCCAAACTAAAAGGCATAGGAAGCCAAACTAAAAGGCATAGGAAGCCAAACTAAAAGGCATATAGGGAGCCAAAGTTTTGCGTACACCTAATTTATGGCATTATTTGAGGGGATTTGTTTGCTGTTGACATATTCAACATGGTTATTAGATATTGTTCCTTAAAAAAACATGCTTTTTGTAGTAACTTTTTAACACACCCTTTTTTAAATTATTGTTCAGATTGCTTATGGTCATGTTGGATGACTAGCTGAGTCTTTGAAAATCCAATTTTTTCTTCAGTTTTCACTTTTTTTGAGACATGAGATATTATGATTTAAATAGCACCATTGAATTGCATTTTTTTAAGGGCCTTCCAATGTTACATTGAACAGCTCTAGATATAAGTAACTCTCAGATCATAACAATTAAAACATATTTTTTATCGCATTAAGCCTTTAGCCCCTTTCATTTTTCGCGAACACTCCCTTTAATCTGCAAATTGTGTACTTGAAACAATAAATTTTAAATTCGTAAAATTTATGTGAGAGGAAAGATTCAAAGATATCAAATAGAAAATATTCTTAAAAATATTTTTTATAATGTTTTTAAGAGAAAAAAGCAGGGACGGAAAGTTGATACTGTTGTTTAGAGAGAAGAGTTGAAAACCTGGCGGGATTCAATGGAAACTTTCTTATTTAAATCATTTGAAAAGATTTGAGTGTTGCATTGTTGCATACTTAACTTAAATTTAAAACTTAATTTTATTAATTTCTCCATGATTGAATTGTAAAGCAAGAAATGGATATCTATTATCTTTATCAAACTTGATAAGAAATTTCAAAGCTTTTAAGTTTACCATTTTGAATAAGACATACCATTCTATCAATGACGGGTCTCTTGAAATTAAGGTTAAATTCCCTTTAATCTTTTAATAACACATTAAAGGTTAAAAACATGCATACCTTTATACATTTGTATATATACTTTGCTTGTCTGTTTACATCCAATAAATGTCAAAACGGCTGAATTGTTTGGGCCCAAATTCGTGTTTGACCTCCCATGAACCCAGGGAAGGTTCAAAATTTAAAAAGTTTGTCACCACCAAGTTTAACTCTAAAAAAATTAGAAATTATTTTTCGTTCATCGAAGAGAAAATGCTGATAGATTGAGCAACAATTAAAAGTTGAAATAGATGATAGCCAACTTACCAATATCATATAAATTGCAACTCTATGGACTTATAATAGAAAAGATGTAACCATCTCATTGAAAGGAATTGAGTCTTTGACCCAAACTCTGATTATTTATAATACCATATCTTTGCAACCCAATTTTGTATACCTTAGATATTACACACTATGAATTATGTTGATCAAATAATCTAAGTTTAGAATATTAAAGATTTACTTCAACAGGTTACAAGAAATAAGGCATTAGAAAATTTGAGTTCCTGACAAAGAATCAATTCCTTTAGTCTAATATTTTCCATTTTTACCTTTTTCTGTTTTAGATTTGAAAATTAATTTTGTAAAATTATTAAAACTGAACTCAAACTTTTTAAAGTCTTTTCTAAGTCTACACCTTAATCAGATTAGAAAACCAGAACATGTTTTTATAATTTTATTCATTCATATTTATTTATGCTTTATGTTTATTCATCCTTAATATTCATTTATTATATTCATTAATTTTTTATATTCGTTCATTATTTACATTCATTCATTCTTTATATGCATTATCTTTTATATTCAGTCATCCTGTATATTCATTCATTATCTATATTTATTCATCCTTTATATTCATTCATCTTTTATATTCATTCATCTGGTATATTCATACATCCTTTATATTCATGCATCCTTTATATTCATTTGACCTTTATATTTATTCATCCTTCACATTCATTCATCATTTATATTCATTAATTCTTTATATTCATTCAACCTTTATTTTCATTAATCCTTTATGTTCATCCATCCTTTATATTCATTCATCCTTTATATTCATTCATCCTTTATATTCATTCATCTTTTATATTCATTTATCCTTTATATTCATTCATCTTTTATATTCATTCATCTGGTATATTCATACATCCTTTATATTCATGCATCCTTTATATTCATTTGACCTTTATATTCATTTATCCTTTATATTAATTCATCCTTTATATTATTCAGCCTTTATATTCATTCATTAATCCTTTATATTCATTCAACCTTTATTTTCATTTATCCTTTATGTTCATCCATCCTTTATATTCATTCATCCTTTTCATTCATTAATTCTTTATATTCATTCATCCTGTATACTCATTCATCCTTTTCATTCATTAATTCTTTATATTCATGTATCCTTTATGTTCATTCATCCTTTATTTATTCTTTGTGTTTATTCATCCTTCATATTCAATCATCCTTCATATTCATTCATTCTTCATATTCATTCATCCTTCATATTCATTCATCCGTCGAATTTATTCATCCTTCATATTCATTCATCCTTCATAATCATTCATCCTTCATATTTATTCATCGTTCAAATTCATTTACCCTTTATTTTCATTGAACCTTAATATTCATTCATCCTTAATATTCATTTATCCTTAATATTCATTCATCCTTAATATTCATTCATCCATTGTATATTTTTGCTTTCCTTTCCATTTTCGCTTGTTTATTCTTTTTCATTTTAAGTATCTTTTTTAGTATGAATATATATTAGATATATCAACTAGTATATTTATATTATGTTCATTCATCATTCTATTCTAATACATGCTCTTGGCCCTCTTTTCTATTAATATTCCTCGTTCTTTTTTCCACAATTTAAGTTAATAACAAACAAAAGTTTATTGTTTCTTTTTAGAAGTTAAAGGAATTGAGTCTTTGCCACAAACTCTGATTTGCTAATCCCTTTATCTGAGCAACCCAATTTTGTAGACCTTAAATAATTCAAACTATGAATTGTATTATATCAAATAATCTAAGTTTGAAATATCAAAGGTTTACACAACCAGATTGCAAAGATTCAGATTCTTTGTATTTAACAAAATCCTGTAGATTCCTAATACGAATACGAATTCGGACCGGATAGTTGCAGCCGTTTTAAAATTTATTGGATACAAACATCTTAATTTGCAAACATACAGACATGCCAAATATCTAGCTATAGACATACAGGGTCACCCAACAGGATGGGACTTCGGAGATGACTGTACGGAATTTATACCGTCTGCTCACTTTTATTATTGATTCTCTGCCTAATGTTTTTTCTTTTCCAAATTATCCAAAAAACCATAAAACAAATATTTTCAATTGAATACTGTAAGAAATAAACAGCTTAAAGTAATGAAAAAATTGTCAATTTTTGTAACAAAGAATTACGTCTAAACAGGGGGGCGGAACCCACTGGATCCTTATATTGTTTATATTAATAGATTAATCTAAACCCTACTCTGCTATAATGAAGTTAGTAAATAGTTAATCCGTTTTATCTAACTACCCTTCTTCCTGTCAATTTAGCCCCAAACTAACCAAATAACTGATAATTGTTCTTCCACCGCATTTTCTGCTTTTTAGAAATATACATTTATTGGGGAGAAGTTAATGTAGAGACCGGTGGATTCAAAATATTTTTGCTTTTCAGATTTGATTTTTAATTTGCATTTTCTTCTGCAGTTTTAAATGTTAGGACTATTTGAGTATTCAGGTTCAATCTACATTTTCTGTTTGGAGAACATATTTTAAAAATTCGATAAATTTTAATTTATTATGCTTACATTAAAAACCTATATTTAACATATATACTTCCCAAAATTATAATCCTTTCTTATCGAAATAAACCACCAAAATATATGTTAAAAGTTCTAATCAAAATATAAATGCCTTGGGTTTGTTTTTTGACTACCATCATAACACGTTGTTTTGCCAGCTAATAATTCACATTCAAAAGATATCCTAAATTTAAAATTTAATAAACTAAATTAAAACTAACGTTTACTAAATTAATGACCATTACGTTATTGAGTTGAATAACCATTAAAGAACTGATAACCAGTATGTGCTACAACATGGCATCAAACAATTGTAAATTGCAAGGTTTTCTAAATTAACTTACATTTCAAAATACACAAGTGGACTCGCTATTTATTACTATTTTTCAAATGCCATCCGACCTATTCCAATGAACCAAATATGAAAAAAATCTGTTTACTTTGTAGATTAGTGGTAACTTAAAAAGAACCAGGAAATTAAATGTTCAAAATTTAAGTTGATATTCACTATTGTAACCTTAAAACTCACTGTGGCACCCTTTAAATTATTATTCATTGTATTGTTTAACCTTTCTTCAATAAATAATTCAGTATTTAATGTATCCTATATCCAAAAAAACACTATTTAATAATGTACACCCTGTAAACCTTTATGCAATATACAATTCAGTATTGAATGTATCCTATATATCCAAAAAATACTATTTAATATTGTACACTGTAAACCTTTATTCAATAAACTATTCAGTATTAAATGTATCCTATATCCAAAAAAAACAATATTTAATATTGTAACCTGCAAACCTTTATTCAATATACTATTCAGTATTGAATGTATCCTATATCCGAAAAACACTATTTAATACTGTACACTTTAAACCTTTATTCAATAAACTAATATTCAGTATTAAATGTATCCTATTGTAACAGTGGGCGAGTTCTGTTGATCTTTTACGATCAGCAATTCAAGGATTTTTTGGATCGCTGAGATCATAGCTACCAAGGGGAATCATGCCCCCTTTCCCCCCCCCCCTCAAGAC